>NW_024100678.1:1800000-2020000 GCF_016545835.1 Crotalus tigris
GCTATTACTCTCATATTTGTTTCTTGTATTTCTGCAGATCTTTCTCTCTTTTGCCTCCTAATAATGATTCTTCTATATTTCACTTCATTTCAATTTTTAGATTTGTTTCCTGGCACAGTCAAATGACTCTCTTCGTCCCCTTTCGCTCTAGCTGTAGCATTTCCCTTTTTTCTTCATTGGCATATGAATGTTATTGATATGAAAGATGGAACATTTCTCAGAAATGTTTCTATATGGATTATTTTTTATCCCCAACCCAAAGTTCAAAAAAGGAAAAGGAGGAATTTATTTGCTACAAGAAATGTTGAGGAATTTTGGTTGGTTTAGTAAATAAATGGATTTTATTACATGGGTGATCATCCAAAGGAGCTCTCAACTCGACTCATAACTAACTGTTTTCCTAACTTTTTATATAGTAGTTTTGCAAGCCAGTTCTAATTGCAAACTGAGCACAAAAGAAGGACTACAGTTCTAGAACGTAAAAAAAAAACAAAATATACCTTGTGTAGCATTTATTTTTTCTTGATCTTGATCTGATTTCCAAAGTACAAAAATGTTTTTTGAATCTATTTTCTGTTTTAGCAAATGAAGCTCAGAAACAAGTAAGTTTGCTCAGAAGCTGAGTACAGAGCTGAAGTGCATATCTTCCCAAAAGCACAATAAAATACTGGTTTCACAGATGTCAAAATATCAATGCATATATTCATTAATGGTGCATACTGCTAATGAAGTTCATCGCATGCAAAACATGCACTGCATCAAAACAACAAAAGTTATTCTACATTTTAAATAATACAAATGCACAGCATATCAAAAGACCACTCTTGTTTCCCACAACCTGTTCCAGCACCCCTAAGGCAGTCCCTATTATCAGGTCATCCCATAGCTTTCCTTAGTTCAGTGATGGCGAACCTTTTAGAGACTGAGTGCCCCCACTCTACCCCCACCTGCTCCCAGCCCTGCCCACCCACAAGACCATCCACCACCTCCATGGCCCAGCACAGCAGATTGCCCAGACAGCCCTGTAGCACCATGGCAGCTATGCCCTCCGCCCGCACCCTGCAGCATCATCTGCACGCTATGGGGCAGAGGGCGGAGTCTTGTCCCTGCTGCCCGACTATGTCCTTGGCTGTGCTGCTCCGTGCGGGCTGTGTCCAGGGGCGACTCTCCTTCAGGAGAGCTGCTGGTGAGGGAGCCGCGGGGGGTGGCAGGGCTGGGGCGACGGCACATATGCCTACAGAGAGGGCTCTGAGTACTGCCTGTGGCACGCGTGCCATAGGTTCGCCACCACTGCCCTAGCTAAACAAACATTGAATTGTAACTACCGTTCATTTTTCTATTCTAAGAATAGTTCTGTGGGGTTAGAGCAGCGGTTCTCAACCTATGGGTCGTGACCCCCTTTGGGGTCAAACGACCATTTCACGGGGGTCGCCAATGTCCTGGAGTTTTTCCTCATAGAATCCTTATGCAACGCAGTCCGGCATTTTTTTTTCCCGTTTTTCATGAGCTGTGCTACTCCCTCTTATTCTATTGGCTTTTGAAAGCCAATAGAATAGACTCTATTCAAGAAAGTCTATTCTATTTGCATTTGAAAGCCAATAGATTCTATTGACTTTCGAACGCCAATAGAATAGACTCTCTTGAATAGAGTATAATTCTATTGGCTTTCAAAAGCCAATAGGAATTGTCCAGGCTGTCTCTGCCCTGCTGAGCCCGCCAAAAGTCCCAGTCGGCAAATGTTGCTGCAAGTTGTCTGCAGCTAAGGCGATCAACCTTTCCCTGCTGAGCAACTACTAAATGTAAGTAAAAGAGGGCCAGGGTTGGGAGGGCTGCCCAGGAGTGCCTGGGCCTGCCTGACACTGCAGCGAACAGGTGGTGGCCAAGGTAAGGCTAGCGGGGCAGCAGCGGGCGCAGGGATGGTAGCTGGTGCACGTGGGGTTGGTGGGTGGCTTACCTCCCTTGGGCTGGGCCAGCTGGTGGTCCAGCCGGTGGTCGGCCTGTGCCCTCACTGCCGCTTGCCATGGCCACCCAGGAGCGCCTGGGCCTGCCTGCTGCATGCACGGCGATCCCGGGCCGAGGTGGTTGCTGGGCGATGGCCCACGTGCGCCCTCGGCCTGCGCGGCATGTGCTCCAGCCGCAGGAGAGGAGGTGGAGCGTGCGCGGCAGAGAGAGAAAAATAAAAAGTGAGAGAATGAGAGCGAGCAAACCCCGCCCCTCCTGTCCCCGCCTGCAGGGAAATACAGGTAGTCTTCGACTTACGACCACATGGTTGGGGGTCGCGGCATTAGGAAGGTTGAGAACCACTGGGTTAGAGCATCATTTCTTTGTTTCTTTACCTTAAATCACAGTATTTAGAAATGCTTCGAAATAGATAAGGACTCACTGGAGAGAAAAATAGTATAAACATTCTTCATTCTGCTGTAGCTTCAGCAATCCACAGTATCTTTACTTTTTATCATTACTTTTCTTGGCAGTGTGCAATGCCTTGGGGGAGTGGGGGGAGGAGTCTTCCACTAACCTCATATATAGCTTATTTATTAATATGTTTTAATCTTGTTTGCCCAAAAACCTGATAAGATAATGTTGAAATGTAGGAGGAAGTTAAAATAGGAGATGAACATTCACAGAAGCAGGAGACTGCGTACTTGATTGTACAGTGTCTGTTTTTTCCCTTTTGGGAAAATATGAGGGAATCCCTTTTCCAGCAATTGACAAATGAGTTACTGAATAAAATATCTTTCTTCCTTTCTTAGCTAATTTAAGGAAATGGAGATTATAAACTGGGTACTGTAAAGAATCATTGAGTGGTTCTTTTTTTTTTTTTTTTACTTAATTTTGCAATCTCCTTTTCCTGAAAATAAGTGGGATTCTGATAATCCTGAATGTCTCTATTAGTTATTATGTTACACATTTAAATCGGTTAAAAGAAAGTCTGCTGCTCTGCTCCCTCTTTGAAACAGTTACAGTCATCAGGCCAGGTAGCAGATACATTTATTTCATAACTGGGCTACTTCAAATTGGTTTAAAGTACATGGTAAGTATCCAGTTCTGGGGTTTTGTTGTTTTTACTTTAATAGTTAAAGAACTGTCACGGAATCTTTCACCCTCCCTCTGGAAGTAGAAACTTGGGATTTTTGGGCCAGAGATTCTCCCCCCCCCCCCTCAACCTGCAATTAGGGTTAATCAGCCAAGTACTGTGGGAAGGTTTTGCAGAAAAAAAAATTGCTTGAGCAAATGTGATGCAGTTGAAAATATATAGGAAAGGATAGGTAGCAAACCAGATTTTATTGGGCTACCTCTGGCTTCAAGACATTAAGTATGATTTGGCTTAATCGAAATGCTTAATTGGGTAAGTTGAGAGCCACCTGAAGTTGCTAATGTTTTGACTTTTAAGTTAAATACTGCCGACTTTTTACTGAGACTTTTACATCTTGCTTATTCCATTACAATAGTATGTAAGATCAGAGCCATTGTAATATTCTGAATGTTAGGATATTATGGATAGAGTTTCCTGCTCGAGTAGGGGGTTGGACTAGAAAACCTCCAGAGTCCCTTCCAACCCTGTAATTCAAGCATGTTAAACTCACAATGTCACATGATGTTGCGCAATGTATTGGGCCGGTTTTGCCATTGCCGGCAATGGGGTGGGCGCAGCTTCCACATGACGCGTCCGGCCCACGGGCCAGCAGTTTAACACCCCTGCGTGTAATTCTTCTGGTATGTTCTCTGTTTGATGTTTCATTTCAATGAAATGCACAGTTTGCAACCCATTAAAGTACTGTTTTGAGTCAATAGGACAGTTAATTGTTTAAATTGCTTATATTCACCTTTGTTTTGCATGTTTGAGGTGGTTTTCAAGTATTATACTTCCTCTTATGCTATTTGTGTTTTTAGTAGCACTACCATAGTAATGCATCCTCTTAAAGGGCAGCAGCAGCTTTAGTTTTTCTCAGTTATTAGGGGACAATGCAGTAATTAAGTTTTCTACAGAGACTATTCAAGCAGTATAATACTTTTTATATAGTGCTATTGTAATTACTTTAAAATATGCTTCTTTTGCAATATTTCTATTTTGTAATGTGGATTTGCGTACTCACAGTGTATCTGAAACCATAAGAATACAAGACTGTGTACAAGAAATATGCAAGGATGAAAAAGAACAAATTCTGTGTAGTGCGTGATGGATGTTTGAGCCAGATGATCGATGGGATCAAAATTGGAGCCCTTGTACTTGCAGCTCCCTTGGGTACCTCATCTTTCTTGATACAGAGACTATGTTTTGCCAACTCTAATAATAATAATAATGATAAAGTTGGAAGGGACCTTGGAGGTCGTCTAGTCCAACCCCCTGCTCAGGCAGGAAACCCTATACTATTTTGGACAAATGGCTGTCCAGTTTCTTCTTAAAAACTTCCAGTGTTGGAGCATTCACCGCTTCTGGAGGCAGGTTTTTCCACAAAAACAAGCACAACGACGAAGATGGGATTCGAACCCACGCGTGCAGAGCACGAAGACATTGGAGACTCATTGGTGTTCTCTAAACTCATAAAATGCATGGTTATACCAGGATTTGCTTTTAAAATCAAGAGACAGTGTAATATTAATTCCACTAGATTGCTTTTGGTCCTAAGTAGTTTTGAAGTCTGAACTAGTAGAATTGTCATGACTTGAGAAGAAATATTCAAGAGCTGGCACAAGTGTCTTGAGCAGAGCTCTGTAAAACCAATATAAAAGAAAGAATGTTATGGATTATTGCTTTGGTTAGCACCAGGCTGCCCAAATTATTTATTCAGTATACCAAAACAAATCTTTGCATAGGTAGAAATACTTGAAAGGACTTCCTGAATGTATACTTTACATTTTATTTATGGCTTGTGAACAAGGCCCATTGAGTCTGTCTGGCTTAATCAGTATGGAATGAAGGGAAATGAAATTGTACCAGCTGCAGCCTTGATAAAGGCATTCCAGGAAAGCACTTGAAAAGATATATGGAGGCAGGTTGCCTGCAGTTTATCGGAGTTTTGCTGCTCGTGTCCTTTTTATTTTCTGTGATCAAGAGGCAAAGTATTTGGCTTGAGGAATTTGGGAGTTATTTAAAAGTCACTTTGTATTATAATGCAATTTTAAAAACTTGAATATAGTACAATGAATCTTTTATACTTTGAATCCAAAACAAATGATATAAAGAGCATGTGGCTGCCGACGGCCCATTTTTTTCCAGTTTGGTGAGGTCATTATATTCAGGGTTCTCTGGCTTTGCTGCATAATGGTGCCATTGGGGATCAGGAAGCATCAAAGATAATGATGTTATATTTTCTTTTGATGTTAAGGAGAAACAGTTGGATGAGATATTAATGGCAGTAGTTGCCTAGCATATTAAAACTGTCAAGTGCAATGGCTGTTTAATATTAATCATTCAAATACACTGAACTAATATTCACAAACATATCAAAGGATGCATTTATAGTAAGAGGTTAAAAAAAAAACCCCAAAGTTTTGTGAAATAAATTCCTAAACTCATGTAAAGTTATTATTAGGGCCTTATAAAAGAATGATTTGATGAAAATACAATCCACCAAAATAAATAAATCAAAACCAGTATATTAATCATAGAATGCATATCAACCGAGAAACAGCAGATGCTTTTACAGGTAGTCCTTGACTTATAGCCATTTGTTCAGTGACCTTTTCAAATTATAATGGTGCTAAATGAAGTGACACACTCTCAAAGTTCTCAATATTGCAGCGCTCTGCAGTCATGTGACAAAAATGTGGGCGCTTGGCAGTGCGCCTGACCTTACTACCATGGGAGTTCCTCACGTTTTCCCCATTGCAGGGTGGGAGGCCTCAGCTGGCTAGACCCACCCGTATATGGGCCTTTTACCTCAGAAGTATTGTAAGAACAGGTACACGTCTCAGCTGCAATGGGGAGAGCCGGTATTGCAATTATTGACCAAGGCAGTCACACGGTTGCCACACGATCCAGATTGTGGAACTTAATTGTGGTCCTAAGTTGAGAACTACCGGTATATCCTTCATCGACTTGAATAGTGTGATTAGGTTGAGAGACTCCATTTGCCCAAGTGTCAATGAATTCATTAGGCAATGAATTTGATCCATTCGGGTTGGCTTAAAAAAAAACAAAATAGACACTCAATAAGCTAAGTTCTCCTTCGAGCAAGAATGCACTGTAGGCTTTACCAGTCCACAGACTATAGCCACTCTCATGGTTCAGATTATCCTTGGATGAATTGCAACCACTTGTTCAGTGACAGTTCAAAGTTATAATGGCACGAAATGTGATCACAATTTAGGCACTCAGCAATTGACCCTAACCATTGCAGCATTTCAACGGGCATGTAATTGCCATCTTCTGTTTTCCCTCTCAGCTTCCCACAAGTCAAAGTCAATGGGAAAGCTAGGAGGAAGTTTCATTCCTGCTCCTGCTTTTTTGCTGTGTCCATCATTCTGCCCACACTCCATTGTGCTTGCCTGTAGCATCCACCCTCACCCCATAGAGCCTGCACATAGTACCTGCCTGCCTATGCTCTGTAATGCCAGCTTTGGCACCGGTCCATAGCATCACCATCCTGCTTATGTCGGACTCCTGCCTCTTCCCAATTCACAATCACGTGTGGTCCTCCCTTAACAACAGTAACCAGGACTGCCAGGATTGCCATTGCTAAGGGATGTGGTCACTTAGTGCTGCATTTTACATCCACATTGCTTACTGATGAAAATTTCAGTCCCAATTGCCATTGTAATCCAAGGACTACTGCATGGTCCTTAAGAGAAAATAACAAAAGACCAAAAAAAAACAAAAAAAAAAACCTCTTCCAGCGTGAAGGCATATCTCCCATAAGACTACACCAGTTGCAGGTCAGCTTTGGACAGCTATCTAAAAAACATAGAAGGCTGGACTTTAGCGACTATCTGAGATCACCAATCTTCTCAGCCCCCCCCAAAAAAGTAAAGCTGCTCTGAAATTTCAGCATCAGAGTAGAGTAGAGTAGAATAGAATAGAATAGAATAACAACTTTATTGTCATTTTGAATGTACACTAATTGGCCTACAGCATCAGAGTAGAGTAGAGTAGAGTAGAGTAGAATAGAATAGAATAGAATAGAATAGAATAGAATAGAATAGAATAGAATAGAATAGAATAGAATAGAATAGAATAGAATAGAATAACAACTTTATTGTCATTTTGAATGTACACTAATTGGCCTACATTAAAATGAAATTTTGTTGCATACAGCTCTCAAAGGGTCAGCACCTCCAATATACACTACATAAATATGACAAAAATAAATAAATGCAGAATTATGCATATACTTAACATATATTATATGACCCAGAGAAACAACACAGTCTAGTTTAGATTATGTATACATGTGCATGGAGAGAAAAATGAATCTATTGATCGATGGGGCTCTAGTTTTGGCTAAACTTATTCACATCTATGCATTGCACATTTCAAATATCAACTAATTGGTATAAATCTGTTATAGTTCCGATCTTTGAAAATAACAACCCCCAAAGTCCAGCAAACTTGCCCAGTCAGTATTGTGAGCAATACCTAGCAATGAAGGGCATTTCCTGTCTCCAGGGAAAATTTTGGTTTTTTTTTTCTGCATTTGACTTAATTCTCAGAAATAGGTTATGGGGAAAAAATATCTACCTTCTCAATCAGCCAGATACATTTTGCTTTAAATATGAAATTGAGCAATAACAACATTCTGCAGGTTTGCTGTAACTTTCAATGGCCTTTTGTATTTGCTAGTCCTACATCCATTCAGGTGAGGGTGAACCAGGACTGCATTTAGGCTCCAATTCTCTTTAGCTTTAAAGTAAATTCACTGAATCAAACCCTTCTTCATTAGGTAATAAACATGACCACTTTAACAAGGCCTCCACAAACATACAGACGCAAGTGTGGGAGCAGAGGCAGTCCTCAAGATGGAACTCTTGAGAGTGGGAATTGAACGTGTTTACTTTGCCCTTTTTTATTCACTATGGCACAAATACTTAATAGTAATCTGGGACTGCATATATTTAAAAATTAAATCATTTTGTAATTATATAATTGTAGTTCTTCTATCCTAGAATTCTTGAATACTAATATCTCCGTGTTTATAATACCTTAGCCTCTTTCTTATTCTGCACAATTCATAATAAAGGTTATGCTTGTTACTATTTTCTATAGCATTGCCGTCAATATGGGACATCCGTTGAGCAGTATAATTATGAAAGGAGTAAGGAAACTAATTAGTATTTGTTTCGGGATTTTAGAATTTCAAAAACTTTGGAGAAGCGTTCCTGTGGATTCTATGGATGAAGAGAAGATAGAAGAATATCTGAAACGCCAGGGCATTTCTTCCATGCAAGATGTAGGCCCAAAGAAAATAGTAAGCAACTTTCTATAAGCCTTTTCTTTCATCAGAATTAATATAATTAATTTACATGAAATGGAGATTTTAAGCAGACAAGAGGGAAAAATGAATAGATTGCTTAAGACAGTGGTTCTCAACCTTTCTAATGCCGTGACCCCATAATACAGTTCCCCATGTTGTGGTGACCCCCAACCACTTATACATCACCGGGTGCCAGGGGCGTGGCCAAAGAAAAGGGGGAAAAAATGGCGGACAGCCTTGTTTGGCGACCACCATGAAATGGTCGTTCGACCCCAAATGGGGTCCCAACCCACAGGTTGAGAACCACTGGCTTAAGACAATGAAATTACAAGGCAATAGATAGAATCCATTTTCCTAACATTAAATGAGGCAGTTCTCTCATTTGGGTCTTGTTTTAGTTTAGAGGCTTCACTTGTACCCATTTCAGTCCTTTAGATAGCAATCCATTGCCGCTGCAGAGAAATGACTTGGCTGCTTGTTTTGGGCTGGATAGTTTCCTAAGATCAAACAACATTGACCCATATGTGTACTGCCCTCAAGAGAGGAGGGAATGTTAAAATGCACAGAAATTCAAAAATGTCCTGAAATATGGTTTTGCACATAGATCTGCCTTTCTCCCACTGTCCAGCATGAAGAAAAGTCCCTAAAATTCATAAGGAACAGAATTAGAAATCACTTCAAATACTACCATGTAATTTCTTTAGCAAGTGCTTAATAAACTGTATAATCTAGCCGCTGTGTATATTTGAAACCACAGGCAGCTTGGCTGCACAAGAGGTACAAGAACAAACTTGGATCATAAAGCCATTTTTAAAATAATTCTAATATGGGAAAAATGGGTACATTTGCAGGATGTTCAGATAATATCTGTAATGTTCAGATAATATCTAGTCTGGCCTTCAGTCTTCAAGAATGAAAATATACTAACCTTTTGAGATTGGAATGGGATGCACTTGTAAGTCCTATAGAGCTCTAACTCATCCCTATTTCACAATAAAGACAAAGAATTAGCTTCTCCCTTTCGAAAAAAAATATGCTTAGAAAGCGAGCTGAGTGCTTGGCAATACAAGAGTTATAAATTATGACTTAGAAAGAGTGGTCAGGGAAATGCTGTTCACTCTTCCTCTGTTTTTTGTGCCTTTGCTCAGTACTACCCATCAGTTTTTTGCAAGAATCCATGACTAGGATGTGTGCTCTCAGTTTAAACACTTTGCTCCTTACAACTGTAGGGCTTGCATACATCTTAGAAAGCTGAGCTCCAATGGGAGGTTAGTGTATGTAGCTTTGTGTAGACTTGGATTTGTTTAACAAAAGCATTGCAGTTCTGATAGCTTACTTATTTGCTTCATTTTTATATCAAAATCTTTTGACTATTTTGGGGATTGGACGAAAAGAAAGTAGATGTCTTAAACTTTCTAATTTAAGATACTCATTTTGTCCCTTAATCCCTTTATGGAAAATTTCAGTCTTGGGACAGGGTGGGATTGCTCAGGACCTCCCTAGAGCATTTTTTAATTCATGCCCTCACTTCGCCGCACTGCTTCAAAAACAGTTTGGATCTGCAAAATGGATATTGGGTAACTTCCAATTATTTCTGGATCAAACATCTGTGTATTAGTAGATGGCTTACCGGTATAATTTATGTTCTACCTATTTAAAAAGCCTCTAAAGCCTCAAATAAGTTTCATTGTTTATTTCTGATATTTCTATGCTGTCTACTCTAAGTAGAGCAGCTGTGATACAGCAGGAACCAAAACTTTACACATGCTTTTACGTTTAGATTTTATTTGGCTTTAGGTCACAATTTAATCTCTCCTTTTTTAGTAATAATACCCGGAAGGTCAGATGGTTATTATGCAGCCTTTCTATTAACCAACAGGAATTTTCAGATGACTTACAATGTACCAGTTCCATTATCTAGCTTAAAGAATGCAACAGATCATGTCTCTTGAAATTTAAGCTGTGTTTATTTTTTCTTGCTGGTGTCTGGCCGTAATCAAATTGTGATTCGATTTGAACAGAATGAACAAAAAAAAAGTATTAACCATAATTGAAACATTCCAAAGAGGCAGACTCCAAACTTAAGATTCCTTTCCAGTGTTCTTTCCCTGAGCCAGTTTTCACCTCTCTATGGCAGCTCAACACGGAAATATTGGAGAGCAAGATATTCCACATGGGGGGGCTACAATTGAGAAGCCTGTACTATGGGATCCCTGCCTGTGAAAATACTTAGGGGAACACGGCTCTCGTGAATGTGACTTATTTCTTCTTTTAGATTCCTATTCAGAAGAGGAGGAAGCCAGCTTCTCAGAAGAAACGGAGGTTCAAAACTCACAATGATCATTTGGCCGGTGTATTGAAGGATTATTCCGATGTAGCTCCTGCCAAATAAATTGGTCTTCTGAACTGAACTGTTATGTTGATGTGGATGCTTAGGACGCAGATGTCCTTTGTATATCTGATGTGGTTCTTTCCTCTTCCACTTCTGTAGCGGATGAAAAGTAACAACTTTTGGGATCAAGAATAAACTATTTGTCGTAACATTTACTTTACTGGTTAATATAAACTTGGATCAGAGCCATTATTATCAGTAGACTTCTGATATTGAATTATATTTAGCATGTAATGCTAAGGTTCATGTTCATCAGTTAAAATTTCTTTGAAGAATTCTTTGGCATTCTATGGGAGTTTTATTCAGCTGGGTTAACCTAGATAAATCTCAGATTTTTGATGTCAAGAAAACATGTTTATAATAAAATCATTCAAAAAAGTTGATTGTTTTCACATGTTTTCCTTGTTTTTTGACTGAAAAAAGGCGGCATGCCATTTAGATATAGACAGACAGTATTTTAGGTAATAATTTAAGATGAAACCTTTATTTAGAAATGTAAACTCTTTTTTTATATTTATTTTTTTTCCACAAAGTGACATTTCATGCATTATCCTGAAGATTCAATTTTAATTTTCAAGACTATTTCAGTTGGTTATTTCTGGTTGTTTCATGGTGCCCATGCAGTATCTTCTAAATTGTGCAATTTGTGTTAACATTCCATTTATGTCAGGAATCCTTGAACTGAAATATACCTCCAAATAAATCATTAAACTGTTACAAGAAAACATAGGATTTGGAATGGTCTTCCCAGGTCCTAGATATTATTGAAGATCTGTGAGGAGATCCCAAAGTACAATGCATGCCAAGAAGTCTCAGAATATTTCTGAGTTGGAAGAGCTCTGTGAGAATGAAGAGTGAGAATAAATCCTAAAAGTAAAGCTAGAACGACTCAGCTGGCTACCGAAAATGTCTGCCAAAGGAGATATTACAAAATATACTGCCTGAAAGAGTATCCAAACCTCTGCCCCTATGTATCTTCTTACCTTGAATCTGTAAATAACTGCACGTAAATTGTTAAGTATGGATTGAAATTTGTAGAACACTGTTGCGTGTAGTTTTGTATCATGTAGAAATTTTGCCATTTTCTATTCACTTAAGGATTTATTGAAATGTACAATTTGACCAAGGGTGCCTAAATTTTGCACACAAGTGTATTTGCATTGTTTTGAATTACTTTAGAATTAAAAAAAAAATAAGACAAGCCTGCTTCTTTATATATAGTGATAGTGTGACCTTCCATTATATAACTGCTGGCTGTGATGAAGGAAAGAAAAGGGCATGAGTTGGGGGAAGCGAAGGTAAGAGTATATTTTTCCCAGAGATTGGAATGTATAGTTGATTTAATATGGGTAATTGATTTAATCTGAATAAATTGTGTATTTACACCCTGTTCTAGAGAAATGAAAGATAATGAAACAAAAAATTGCTGCTCTAGAAATAGTTTGAGTAATTGATAATGATGTTATTAATCAGGCAGTAAACCCATGAACTTATCAACTGTGGAGAGGAAATTTATGTTTATGCACTCAACTATGCATTTTCTTTTGGCTTTAAAGATGAAACTAAGCAAGGAAACAATGATGCTTGAGCATAGACAGCCTCACTGAAAAGCCTGGCTTTAAAAACCGAGAGCATAATTTTTTAATTAGATTAATTTGGTGATAAAAATATAGATCTGTTGGATGTTACTGAGCAAATTAGTAAGGGTAATTTCATTTCTTCTGCTAATATTTTTAATTTTATGAAGTAAGACATGAAAAGGAAAAATTACTGTAGCAGGATTTTGTATGTTTGCTAGAGAGCACTGATAATGAAGCTGTTTGTAATGCATTTGATATATAATTCATCACAGTCCTTCCAAGCTTCTATCTAGAGCAGTGTTTCTCAACCTTGACAATTTTAAGGCATGTGAACTTCAACTCCCAGAATTCCACAGCCAGCATTGCTGGCTGTGGAATTCTGGGAGTTGAAGTCCACATGCCTTAAAATTGTCAAGGTTGAGAAACACTGATCTAGAGAATAGAGAAAAGTAAGTGAATTTGGAGAAAATAGGTAAAGAATGTCCATTTGGTTCTTCCTGTCACTTTCTGTAGCACAAGGAACTCGGTGGTAGGACACGAGAGGGTGCCAGGCTTTCAGAACTGATGATGGAAAAAGATTTGAAGATAACAATAATCACAAAGTCATAGTGGTGACATTGTTATCTTGAGACTGAGTCAGGTAGTTGCAAATGTGTTGGCATGAATCTTTTATTATCCTACTGCTCAGAGACAGCAGAGGCATATCCTATGCTTGGTTAAAGTAAATGTATTTTCACCATCAGGTACTTTAGAATTCCTTTTCCTATTACAGAGCCAGGTAGAAGAGGATTATATCTTGTTTTCAGAATTCAGAAATCAAAAACGCCTTTTGTTAATTATTACTACTTCAATCATTTTCCTTTAAATATGGGGAACATAAATAAGAGTTATTCCAGCAATTGAATCTCAGTTTCTTCACCTAGCCAAACTTCTATAAAGTGTACCAAAGTGAAAATGGTCTGTGAGCCTTACAAGCTACCAAATGTTACACGAGTGTTTGCAAACAAGAAAGAAGCAAATAATCTGCATGGAGATTTGAATAGGATGAATCCATTGTATTTATGCTTACTGATATACTATACATATACAAATAATCCTCCACTTATAACAACTGAACTCAAAATTTCTGTTGCTAAGTGAGACAGTTAAGTGGTTTTGCCCCATGTTACGACCTTTCTTGCCATAGTTAAGTGTTGTTAAGTTGTTAAGTGAATCAGGCAGGTGTTAAGTATTTGTTAAGTGAAACTGGTTTCCTTATTGATTTCTTTTCTCAGAAGGTCGGGAAAGTGTCCACATGATCCCAGAACACTGCAACTGTCAAATATGAACCAGTTGCCAATCATCAAAATTTTGATCATGTGACCATGGGAATGCTGCTAATGTGCTGCATGTGTGAAAAACTGAAAAATCACTCTTCAGTGCCATTGTAACTTTGAACAGTCACTAAACAAAAGATTGTTCAGTTGAGAGCTCCCTGTGTACATGTTTTTCTATCTGTAGGTGCCCTTTTTATCTTTCATGTAGCATCCTTAAGCATGGGATTTCATTTCTGTGCCAATCTGTGCCTGGTAGTGATTAATTGATAATAGAGTCCTTGTCTTAAAAGGCAGGATTCGAGGATCCACGTGGAATGGGACAACTCACCATGGCCAACTCACTGCAGCCAACTCGCCGTGGCCAACTTGCTGCAGCCAACTCATCGCAAGACAATTTGTCATGGCCAACTTGCTGTGGGACAACTTACTACGGGGCAATTTAACAAATCAATTTAACTATTTCAAATAAATATTTTAAATTTTGTCATTCACATGTCATTTTGTCCATTTTTGCATCCCTTCTTTAATGATTCTATTCCATCATTTCTTTGATATCAGTGTAACTCTTGTCCCGTGGCAAGTTGTCCTGCAGCGACTTGGCCATGGTGAGTTGACCTTGGCAAGTTGGCTGTGGCTAGTTGGCCATGATGAGCTGGCTGTGGCAAATTGTCATAGTCCTGGATCTATGCCATGCCTCATCTCTTCCCTCTTCCACAATAAATGCAGTTTGTTGGAAGAACAGAGTCTAGCTCTGTTCAATATCAAAGCTACGATGCTCTTTCTAAGAATGTTAATGATTTCAATCCATGAAGGATACTCATGTGTAGTTATTCTCATTTATTATCAGTTGTAAAACAATTATTTCTGTATTGTGGGTCTTCTTTAGTGTATATGCATACCCATGCTGTCTTTAACATTTTATATAAGATCTGCGTAAGCTTGTGACTCTTGCTCTTACCTTGTTGAGTGCAGGAGATCAGTGACTAATTATAAGTGGTTAGCTTGGGAACTAATAATTTGGATTCTCTCTATTTGTATGTCTGTGGAGATTCTCAGTCATCCAAGTCATGGTTGTCCCAAAGGTGTTTTTTCAAAAAGCAACTGGACTTTGTTTTTCCTTGAAGACATTTAGCTTCTCATTCAAGAAGTTTCTTCAAATCCTCTCCAATTGATTTGGGGCAGGGCTTCTACCATATTTTCTGTCATGGTTAATAGGATGGGGGTATTTAGTATAGGCCTCTTTTACACTGAAATTGAGACTCTGGAGTGGTTCTTCTTAGCCTCTCCTATTTAAACTTCTCTCAATCTCCTAACAGAGATGGTTGGGTTTTTTTCTTCTTTTTCCTGATGGTTTTCTTGTGATTTTATTCTGTAGGAGTCAATTGCAGGATTTGGGAGAAGGTTAAGGACAGGTTCTGAAAGGCTGAGCTGTGTAATTTGTGCAGACTACACCCCGTAATGAGTCTCAGAATCTGTGGTAATCTTTAGGAGGTACCTGAGCCAATACTGACTTGTAGCTGCTATTTTTCCAATTTACTATCGAAGAGGGAAGTATAAATGAAAACTGGGTTGGGGTGAAGTATTAAAACTAAGTATTAACACTGATTGTCACCGATTCTAATTTCCTCAAATGGGTACAAGTAAATAAAGAGACATGGTTTTTATTTTATTCATTACTTTTATTTTTAGAAAATTATAATAGAAAAGTATCTTTGAACAATTTTTTTTCTTTTAAAAAAATCAGACAAATTGGAAGCATTGTATAATTCAGTCACTGCCAGTAAAAGGCCGTAGAGAAAAAGTCAAATGTTTTGTGAAACAATCCAGCACAAATATTTTTAGGGTTGTTTAACCACCTACAGTTACATTTTAAATTTGTTCAATTTATCCATATTGTTTGCTTAATAATGGGCATTTTTCAGTTCCAACCTGGGACTCTTCTGATGTGTTCAGAGTACAACTCTCAGGAGTAGCAGCTGCATCACATTGAGAGGAGGACATGCCAAGCAACCCCCTTGCAATTACATTTTTGATGTATAATTTATATTTCTTACAAAATAATTTATCTTATTTCAGGATAAGCGATAATAATCCTGGCAGAGAGGCTGCTTCATGAAAATTTGATCCTACTTAACCCTATGGGCTTCTCTACTGAGCAAGCCAGCAGAATCACTATTGTAAAATCTCTGGGCTAGCAGAGCTATACTATGGGCTATACTATGCCCTAGGTAACTGCATTCCTAGCTGCCCAAAGAACTGCAGGGTGCACTCTTATGCACCCAGAAGCAAGCCCTATTCAATTCAACAGACCACATATCCACGTAAAGTGGAAACAGGAAGCAGATTAGAAAAACTTTAATAATTCAGGTCATTAGCTTCTAAGAGGTGCAGCCTTTGGCTACAGCTGAATTTGTGAGTCACACCTGAGCTAAAGCTGATCTATGGGAGAGTTTTTTTTTCTCTTCAATAGAAAGAAAGCAACCTTTAAAAAAAAAAAAAGCGGTTCTAGAGTCCCATTGCAGCACTAAAGTCCAACCAGACTGGGTAATGTCATATGTCTATAGCCATTATCTGGCTCCTAAAGATAAACTTCAAGAAAGTGGAAAGTTTGAAGCAGCTTTTCCTTGGCAGGTTGTGCCTGAAACCATTCCCAGTATTGCTTTGTTCCTAGAGAGGCAGCTTTATCTTTTCTTCTCTTTTTTTCCCAAGAGCCCAGATTTACAGTAGGTGAAGCTGAAAAGTTATTTAAAAATGGGCAGCAGGAAGTTCAGGCCCTGAAGGCAATTCTTTACCTGGGGCTGCTACTGCTGCCACCTCAAAAACCACTATCTGGAACCAGTGCATAGATTTGGGGCTGACTACATATGCCAGCTACTGAGATTACCTGGGAAAAAACAAGAATAGCTGGCAAGCCAAATGCCCCAAAGGTGGCCATTTCATTAGAACCAGATTCAGAAAAAAAAAACAACTTTGGCATTTTTTATAGGCATGAGGTGCTGGGATCAACAACTGAAGTTCAGTTTTCTGGATCAGTGCTCCAATCACCTCTTACCTTCCCCAAGAATATGTTTAACAACAATTTGCTTTACATCTAGAACAAAAAAACACAAAACTAACCTACCTTCCAAAGATACACATACATACACACACGGTGTATACGTTCTTATAAAAGTAGATGGTATGTGTTAGAAACTTGATTTAGAATACATAACTTCCTGGGCAGCTTTGCCATCCAGGATGGGTTCTCACAAATACCAGGCTTTTTTTTCCTTTTTCCAAATAATACACACAGTTGCATGAGATATATTTATCTGAAGAGAAGTGGTATACTATGATAGACACAGTTGCAGAAATGTTCATAATTATGACTGCACATTTTCATTCATAATATCCTTTCTACTTTCTACTGTGTACTACTTATTCCCACGCAATTGCGTATCCAAATATAGAGGGGGAAAAAATACAGCAGGAACTAGCGATCAGGCACCGCTAATGTACAGCGCACCAACTGTTACAATCATGAAAAAGCTATTATATTGCTGATTGTCTTGCTCAATATAATTTGGCACAATTAGGCAAAACATAAAAATAAGTACTACAAGAATACACTTCATATAGTTAAAACACACCATCTCAGGCACCAAAACCTGATAACCAAAATGTCTGTGCATTTCAAACAATACACTTTTTAAAAAATCTGAACCAGATTTAAAAACATGCCTTGAACATGCATCTTAAAAGGGTAGGAAAAGGAGATTACACATATTTAAAAGTCAAACATATACAGTAATCAGTTCTTCCGCCGAAAGTAAAGTCTTCTTACTTAAAATGCTTGGTATAAAAAAATACTTATTTGCTGCTCTGCTTGAAAATAATTTTTTCAAACCAGAAATTCATTCATGCTTATAGAATTGAAACTCTTAAGCTTTTATACAATGTAGAAGAACATATTATTATTATTATGGTTCATCGCATAGTCAACCAGATGTTTTTAGACTGGATTTGGCGTTTTTATCATTACCATTATTATTCAATACTTTCTATTTTATTTTTAAGAAGATGTGTGATAGAGGCTGTGGCAAAGTCTTGAAGGAATCCACGCTCGTGTGAGGGTTTTGTTTTTTTTTAAGCCTGTAAAAAGAAAAGACATGCTTATGAGGAAACAACAATACAATCAAAAGTTCCAAATGGCCAGAAAGCCAAGAACAGCCTTCCCAAACCTGGAGGCCATTGTTAGTGGAAAATCCAGAGAATGACAAAATATAGTGGATGCTAAAATGGGAAAGAGATAATGAAGGCTAATATTGGATGGAGATAAGGAGGTGGTCTATACTTCCATGTTAAACTGCTGGAGTACTTGCCGTGAAAATGCAGTAAATTAAGTCACAGTCTAGGACTAAAATATGTAAAGCTTTAACGTGTAAGGCACAATAGCAAAAAAAACCCCCAAACCCTTATTGATCCTTACTATTCCTGGTAGAATACAATGGTGCTTGAAAGTTTTGTGAACCCTTTTGAATTTTTAATATTTCTGCATAAATATCATCTAAAACACGAGCCCAAAAACTAGATAAAGAGAACCTAATTAAACAATTGAGTAAAAAATACTTGTCCACTTATTTATGAAAACAAAATGATCTAAAGCTACATACTGTATTTATGGTAGAAGCTTGGTCTCTGTTTCCAATGCTGAAGAGGTATTAAAAGATTTTTGGTTCACTCAAAATAAAGTGTATTTTTATGACTGCAGTAGATGTTGACTTACCGACCACACTGCAATTTGGAAGATGAAGGTAAGACCCCAGTAGCGACTTTGGAAGAATGCATTAATACCCACAAGACAGAGTGTAGCCGCCATCACACACCTGATACCTAAGGCAGAGATAAATGTGTCATCAGAAACTCCATTTATTATATGCTGAATTTATAAAGTATCACTGATTAATATATGCAATACATTTCTCCTCTCTCCTAAATGATTATCTCCCAATCTTATTTCTGAAAATGGAAGCCAAACGAGAACAAATTGCCTCACGCCACTTAATAAAAATCTCTTGTCTTACACAATCTCTTAAAAGTCAAATACGTTTCAGCTTAGGGAAGAGCCCGATCATTGTAACTTTTATATAGCATCGTGAAAACAATTTTCCCTGCTTACATACAGGGTTTGGATAATAGATAAAAATAGAAGTAGACTGATTTATATACCCATGAACTCACACAATGTTATTTATTAATCTGTAGCCAACTGAAATATAATACACAATTATGACACAAATAGCTATAATAGAACTTAGTTATTCATCAAACTTTATATATTGGGTTCATGTTCTTATCTAATGTGCAGAAATACTATTTTTGGCTTTCTTTTCCTGACTATATATTTTATTTTAGTGTTACCAATACATGCCTTAATTCACTGTAGTGATTAAGGCATCAGGCTAGAAACCGGGAGACCTGAGTTCTAGTGTCTTAGGCATAAGTCAACTGGGGCAGTTCCTCTCTCTCAGTCCTAGGAAATGGACAAGGGCAAATCACTTTTGAAAAACCTTGCCAAGTCAACATTGATTCCAAGGCACAGATACAGTTCATGATTAGACACTTCAGTCACTTTTTTGCTTGTTTATTTATATTATTTATATTTTACTTGTTACTAGGATTTCTATACTGCTTCAATCACGTATTTCCAAGCAGTTTATAGAATCCAACATGGTACCAGATGAATATAGCAAAATATAAACAGCAAATGCGTCAATACATCTCCAATAACTGAGCATTCATAACTCAGTATTTTATCATATGGTTTCCCAAAGAGTTTTTATACTCCACCATTAACCTCTGAAGGCTCTGCAGACAAGTAGCATCTTAACTGCTTTTCCAAAGACATGAAGGCTATAATCCTGTTATTTCCCAACATTTGAACTGCAGAAACCTCTTCAACTCATAGGAGATAGGCCATTTTACTTGGCTATTAGAGCAATAAAGGAAGATCTTGAGGATAAGTACATCTATTCCCCCCTCAAGACTAGGAAATGATAACTTGCTAAATATCACACTGAATCACAAAAATGTGAGTTAACTTATCTAAAAAAATTCATTCCTATTTATGGATGATGTGATTTCCAATGATTGAAACAATTTGGAGAATCTACTAAGCAATTATAATTATATGATATCTATTTGTAAATTGAAAACTGTAATCAATGGAAATGCTGACATTTAGCTAGATTTTATAATGATTAGTCAACAATGTAGCCGCCCATGTTTTTGTCCAAATGTGGAATAGGATCAAAAAAAAGAAATCTCTGTTATCCTCATAACCAGCCTAGAGAGATAGGCTAGGATAAGGAATAATTACTTGCCCAAAGATGGGCACTGAAATCAGTAAAAGGCAGCTTTCCTATTGGCAAAAGTTGGATGGGTGAAGTCCAAGGATCTCTTCCTCAAAATGATCTAAGCCAGCAAGAACGGTGAACTTGGAAGTATTGGCTCATTGTCCAAATAGGAACAGGCTGTTGTAAAATACTGGCCCGAAGTAGGATCAACCCATGTAGCCATTTTCCAATTGCTAGGCTGCTTTGCCAGCAGGTGTGTTTTTAGTGTATGAAATAACCATTCTATGGTCTTGATTTTTTAAAAAAAGAGTCTAGTTACTTTTTTGATGCCTCAAGATTCATATGCGTTATGGAAGATGAACTTTACATACAGATGTTTCGCGGTTTTGCTGTTGCAATAACTTAGAGAATTGTTCCCAAATATGGTTATGCTTGCATAATGTTTTGGAGAGAAAAATCTGTAAGTCCTCCAATCTTATTTTTAAATCTCTCTCTCTCATACACAAATATGCTAGTATGAAAATAACTTACTGCTGCACTCATTGTATCTGTGCTTAAAAACACCGGCCAATTCTCATTTAGTCACCGATGATTAAATTATTTAGGCTTGGGAAAAGAAAGTTGCTATATTAGGAAAAATACATTGAGTTTGCAAAGAGAACGCCAGTGTAAATCATTATATTCTGTCTAATGAAGCTGTGATGCGATTTTCAAATGTGACAAGACTAAGCTGAATAGATTGGTGGAGGGAGAAAAGTTTACTGGAATTAGAAAGTTATCTTCATCAATCCTTTGTGTATTCACTTTGATTTACTCTCTTCCGAATCTTAGCAATTTCAAAACTCACTTTGGGATAGAAATTGCTGGATTTAAAATGAAGCACAAAAATAGGTCAATAGCATCTCTTCTCCCAATGTAATACAATACTGGACTAATCATGATTAAAATTTAGACATATGAAGATCAACTTGTTCTGAGGTGCTTAACAATTTCATACATGACCAAAATAATAATAAAAAGCCTTGGCAAACTAAAAGGTTGAGTAGTGAATTTCCAATGAAGACTGGTCTCCTGTTGCGTGCTCATATGCACAGCATGAAGAGACAGTCTCTCAGAACTCAGCTGTACTCTATGATGTTCAACAGACTGCCACTGAACATCAGAGCTTCTTCAAAACATCTCCAACTGCATGACCATCAGGTATGTTGGCCTTCAACTCCCAGATCCCCTGCCACACAGTTACTTTGTCACATAATCCGATACCAGCCATATTCTTAGATGTAAAGGAACAGGAAATGAAAGCGCACTTTTGCATCAGCAACAAAATTTTTTTTTTAGCATTGTACTACTATATTTTTCCTGGTTGGCTCTACTGAACCATTACCATTGCTGAAGTTTGCTCAACCAGGGTTTGTTTTTTTGTTTTTTTTGGCTTCTGACTAAGCAGAAACTGCATCAGAAATGCTCTGATATTGTGGTTTTGAGATTGTCCCATAGAATCTGAAAGTGTTCTTAATGGGTAATACTAAGTGGGATCTGCAACAAAGACTGGGTTGATATGTCATGCTAAGTCATGGCTCAGTAATTAGGGTTTAAAAGTATATTAAGTCATAAACCACAGTAGCTGGATTTATATAACACACTAAGCCACAATCAACCAACCATATTTTGACAGCACAGCATGTGATCTCCGTCACAACACTGTTCTTCTTTTAAGGTTCCACCAAGCTGCCAAGACTTTTTTCACAATACACTGCATTACATTCTCACACCCAGCAGACGACTGTTTTTCCTGCAGACGATCAGCATCCTATCTTACTGATGATGTTAAGAGCTGTTTTGCTCATTAGGGTTTTTCTTTCAACCTAGTTATGTTGCCGTCCCTGTAAATCTGGTGTGTTCCTCTGAGCATGCTGACACCTCCCTCTTTCAAGTCCAAAACCATTCTCTGCAACTGTCACAACTGTGTATCTGACATCACTCGTGGCACCTTTTCCTGAACAAAGAGCTTGTATTCGGTCACATGTCTTCTGCCACCAAAAGATGCAAGAAAAGCAACAGATCCATTTTGGAGTGCTGCCAAACTACACCATGAGATAATGAAGCCTAATAGTTACAGCTCCCAAGGCTGAAATTGAGAATACGCATAAGTTCCCAAATCCACAGGGCTTCAGGGGTGAGAAGGAGACATAGTATACAGAAATATATGCTATGTAGGAAGTCTGAAAAATACAGCTCCAAAGGAGGGGGGGGGACTTTTGAGTTTTGACCACTGCCTGACTCAGACCAGCAGTTCCTCAGGAGAAAATTTTCCTCCTCCTTTCGGCCCATCAGGGCCAGCCACACTGCTTTGCATTCTCAAGTTGTCCCATTTTGTTTACAGAACTAAATTCAGCTTGCATTTTTCTTCTTCTTTTTTCTTTTCACCCCGTGGCTTCTGTCCTTCCGTAACCTTGTATGTACCCTTGATTTACAGCTTTCCAACCCTGAAGTGCAGCCAGTGAAGTTTAGCTTTTGTTGCTGGTGGTTTTTAAAAAAAAAACAGATTTGTTTTATTTGGCTAAAAATAATTTAAAAATAGACAAAGGTAACTGGTGAATCAATTCTCTTTGGTTCAGAAACAAAAAGCTGCAAAAGTCAGAGAGGCTGGCTTGGGTTCGTTTTATCTAGAGGGGAGATGGAATCTGTAGTTTGGACATGAACCCTCAACATTGTAGTTATATCACTTGTCTATTCTGACATTCACCTAAGAGCCACGGTGGTGCAGTGATTAGAATGCAGTATTGCAGGCTAATTCTGCCTACTGCTAGCAGTTCGATTCTCACTGACTCAAGGTTGATTCAGCCTTCCATCCTTCCAAGGTCAGTAAAATGAGGGCCCAGATTGTTGGGGGCAATAGGCTGACTCTGTAAACCGCTTAGCGAGGGCTATAAAGCACTGTGAAGCGGTATATAAGTCTAAATGCTATTGCTATTTCAGATCATCTACCAGTCCTGAACCAGGCAAAATAGCACTCCCTCCTTCCTGAGCCACTACCCCAGGTATTACAGGGGTCTCATATACACAGGGAAGGGATTATTTACATCCCTAAAAGAATGGGGGATAACTAATCACTGGCAATATGAAAACATCATGAGGTCTTCATGTTGGAATGCAATCTTTACAAAAGACCTTGCTTGGAAAGCTCCCACTGCAGGCAAGGTGGGAAGTTATAGAAAGTAACAGACTTTGTCTTTTGTTGCGGTATCTGAAGAACATCAGATTTAACTCATTGCAATGGCCTTAAAAATTCCCCAAATACCCACTAGCCTACATGATTAGGGCCTTTAATTTATAATGTCATAATTTATTTTTTATATTTGTTTATTACTGCTAGCAAGCTCAGCTCATTCCTACATCCATTTTTAACTGATTAATAACATCATATTAAAATAAGGTTTAGTCCTGTCCCCCCCCCATATTTTTTTTAACCGTGAGAAAGAATGTACAAAAACGCCTTTTTCTTACATATGTCATTTCGAAGGCATTACAATTTCTAATTTCAGCCAATTCATTTAATTTAAATCAACTGTTAAGGTGTGTGTTGGGTCTTGGATCTGAAGAGATGCAGAGCCCAATCCCCAATTGACCATCATGATTTTCAACCACATTCTGTCCCAGCCCAGTTTCCTGATGTATGCTGATTTGAGCTTCCAGAATATTAATATTAGTAGTACTGTTACTACTGCTACTAATATTATGCCACAGAACAACAAATCTGTCCCCTCCAAATTGCATAAGAGAGTTCTCCTTCTTTGTCAAAGGGTAGTTTTTCAGAGAGAAGATATATGGAAATAGGGGAGAAGGGAACAGCTGCACGGGGGAGAGTAATCACAGGTTCAGACATTCATTCTACACACACCACAAAAAACAGAAGCCACAGCCCTTGCACTTTCCCTGGTGATCGGCTGGAGCCTCTGGCGAGTGATGCTTGTGCTCTACTCACACAGGATTCAGCAGAACTGACGGGACTTCCAGCCCTGAGAAGTAGCCTCTGAGGGAGGGAGCCAGCGGATCTGAAAAAGACCAAAGATCACAAGTGAGAAATGGGACTCGGGCAAAAATGAGCAATGCTTTTTGCACAATGCCCTCTTTCTAGTTCCTTGGAGCTAGGACTCATCCTTGTGTTTCAAACAGCAAGTTGGATCCATTTTTCATTTGTTTCATTTATTAGCTTTAAATTTTATATCCTGGGTCTGCTGCAAGGCAACTAATGAAGGGAGTACCATAGCTACTTAATCATTACACATAGTGAAAAAGCAGATTAAAAACAAAACTGAATCAACAAGAAGAATGAGAATGCAAGGAGCATTAAAAGAGGGAATAGATCTGCATTACCTGATTAACCTACTGAGATCACTTATGAATCTAGCTGTTTTAAAGAATTTTACTTTTAAAAAAAAACTCTGAGCAGAGAGCAAATTTTTGCCCTACTGTACTCTGCTCACATCAAAAAGTACTATATAATTCAGTGGAGCATTGAGTATTGAGAGCAGGAGATTAGTAAGCATAAACTTATTCCTGCAATTTGCAGATCCCACTTGAGATTAGTGGTCATTATCAATATATGCACTGCCTCCTTTCATATTTCAGAAGGGACTATTTCATATTTAAAAACTAAGGAGTGCCTGAGACACCTAGAGATTTAAAAATCAAGACATTATGTGGTTGTTGTTAGTTGCGAAGTCATGTCCGACCCATCGCGACCCCATGGACAACATTCCTCCAGGCCTTCCTGTCCTCTACCATCTTCTGGAGTCCATGTAAGCTCACGCCTACTGCTTCAGTGACTCCCTCCAGCCATCTCATTCTCTGTCGTCCCCTTCTTCTCTTGCCCTCCATCTTTCCCAGCATTAGGCCCTTCTCCAGTGAGTCCTTCCTTCTCATTACGTGGCCAAAGTACTTGAGTTTCAACTTCAGGATCTGGCCTTCTAAAGAGCAGTCAGGGTTGATCTCCTCTAGGACTGACTGGTTTGATCGCCTTGTAGTCCAAGGGACTCGCAGGAGTCTTCTCCAGCACCATAGTTCAAAGGCCTCAATTCTTTGGTGCTCAGCCTTTCTCATGGTCCAACTTTCACAGCCATACATTGCACCTGGGAAAACCATGGCCTTGATTATGCAGATTTTTGTTGGCAGGGTGATGTCTCTGCTTTTTAGTATGCTTCTAGATTTGCCATAGCTTTCCTCCCCAGGAGCGTCTTTTAACTTCTTGGCTGCAGTCCCCCAAGAAAAACATTATGTGGTGGGGTTCCATAATCATATTTACATAATAATACAACATAATGAATGTTAAGTTATAGTAAAAGATGCCTCACCCTTTATTGTATGTAAAAATCTAAAAGGAAAACAGAATGTAAATTTCCTAGGTATATATGGCAAAAAGTAAAAAGCCAGCCTTCACAACAAAAATCACTTCAAATTCTGGCTCACATTCAAGAGAATAAATTGATCCTGAAGAATACAATGGTTGGCCATTTTATCAACCATTACATTCTTAAATAGAGTCCTCAGTCTATCATAATTATAACAAACCATCTTTTTAATTCTGGCAGTTGAGACTAGCTATTCCAACAGATTCAAGTGCTGGCATTGCTTGAGAAGTTCTCCATCTCTTTCTCTCCCTCTTCCTCCCTCTCTCTCTCTCCTTAGCATGATATTATGCTAGTTAAGGGGTCATACCCCGTCATCAGGATTGCAGAAAGTGAGAGAGACCATAGCACTTCCATTTCTCATTCTGTAACTCATGTTTTGTTATATAGTATTTCTCTTATTGTAAAGATATTCAACTACAGCTAATAATCCCTACCTAGTCCAATTTCCATGCCACACGAATCCATTTGAATTACACTTTTAGTATGTGACCAATGGATTTTAGTTCTCTTGTTACTATCTAATCAATGAATTTTAGTCCTCTTGTTACTAGTCCTCTTGTTACTATCTTAACCTAAGTTTTACTATTTGTAAAATATACCATATTGGAGCTCATAGATTTTATAATTACTGCCTTTTGCTGTGTCACAATTTGTTTTTCTAGTTTTCTGAGCGGGTCAGTTACTGTAATAAAGTGTTCCTATGATTCTAAGGACAGAGCAGAACAATTAGAGACTGTTAAATACTCATTCTGGATGTTTATCAGCACTAACCAGTCAAAGGAAACTCTACCCAGCTATCAGGTAAGATCTTCAATCAGGAAGGATCATATCTGCTGGGACTGGGGGAATGGTCACTATTATCAGAAAATAAACTACCGGGGAAACTCCTTGCTGGAAATACAGCACAGAAGAGATTGAAGAGAGACTGACGAGAGAAATGGCAACTAGCAGTGGAAAGAAAAAAGAAAAAAGTTACTCGGTTCCTGCCCTACAGGTCAGTGGCTTGAAGTCACTAGCAGGCTCATTAACTTATTGTGTCATTTCATTCCCAGCCCTCCCTCATGGATCAAGAAGCTATTTTTAAACTTGTTGGAAAGATGGGTGGGCCTGAAGCCAAACAGGGAGAAGGGAAAGTTAAAAATTCCTGCTAAGTTGATCTTTTCTTGTCTCACAGATATCAATGTGCAGTCATGAGACAGACATGAAATATTCTATCTTCACTGCACATTTAACATTTAAAAGCTTAACTGAATATGGAATATATTCAGAAACGACAGAGTATAAAATATTTGTGAAAATGCTGGTAGAACCTAGTGCCTCCATCACTGGGGTCTTAGATGTTCCCAGAAGAAGCAGCCTGGTCCTCCACAAGAGGGAGTTCTCTCAGTCCATTCCTCACCTCATCCCTTTCTTTTCCAGCTGACATGAAAATGAAATTTCCTCCTCCAAGATGAATTCAAAACCACACTGCAGTTTGCCAGCTAATTATCAACACAGAGATTATAATATTACTGCTATAACAATAAGGATCACAGACAAATACAGGAGAACACTATATAGGGGACGTGATTTATATCCTTGAATTCTGCAGCCACAATTCATTGTTGACATGCCTTCCAGATAATTCCAGATGAAGCAATCATGTTTTAGTAAACAATGTTTTGATTCCCTTTTGCAGAGCATCTGTTACATCCTTGGTGTGACAACAGATATTTCTCTAGCATTATTAGAGATGCAATAGAGTTTCACAAATGTCCAGATAATTTAAAAAGGAAGAAAAGTTATCAACTGACATCTATGTATTGGTCAGTAGTTGGTTATGAGTGTTTTGCTCAGTTGAACATGAACTGTATGTGAAGACGTGATATTTGGTGCTTCTGGCAAAACAATGCATGTTCATTTACTTTATGTGGCGTTACATGAAGGTCATTACATCAGTACATATATCTTGCTTAGAATCTTCCTGGACCACTTTAAAAAACTTACCCAAAACAACAAAGAATTCAACCAACGCCAAATGAAAACAAAGAAGCCAGCAGATGAAGCAATTTCACACTTTCCATCAGATAAAAAGATAAACCACTACATTGCTGCTAAATGTTATGAAAAACTCAGATTAAATCAATTGGATTCGAGTCACTCATGTCTGCAGAAAGTTCTGGACAAGAGAGTACAAAAATGAGTAGCTCTTCCCTGTTAACATGCAGTGGTGTCTGCAGGAGAATCTGAAGACAGCAAGATGGGTGATGGTGGCAGCACAAAGACCCACCCCGTTTGTACTTGTATTGTCACCATGATATGCACGGGTAAAGGGACAGGGCTTCACTTTCACTGCTACGGCTGCCATGTTTTCATCCTACCTGTGAATAATGTCCTACTGCTGATGCCAGGCCATACCTTTTTTTCCCTCTACTGCAGATGTATTGCACTACATTCCCCTCAACTCAGTACCAAAGCCAAGGAGACTGGAAAAAGCTCTAATACTTCACGGTATTTAGATGAACCCCCAAAGCAGCAGGATAGGAGAGCAGACTTATCACAGTAATCAAGTGAAAGACCTGAAAATCAAAGTTGTGCAAAAAAAGGCATCCTTGTAACTAAAGTGAATGTGCTACCAGATTTGCACTCCAGGACAAGGGCAAACTTTTTAGATGAGATAGGTCAAGTTTTAATTCTGAGGAGGGAGGGAAGGAGGGAGGGAGGGAGGGAGGGAGGGAGGGATTCCATTCAAAATAAACTAACTCCTTGAAAAACAGTGACCTTCTTCATCATCTTAGAAAACTATCTTCAAAGGCCTTAATTAAGAAGCTGACAGAATCTGTCACTTCCTCCCTGATACTAGTCTAGGGCAGGGGTAGGCAACCTTGGCTTTTAAGACTCATGGACTTCAACTCCCAGAATTCCTGAGCCAGGAATTCTGGAAGTTGAAGTCCACGATCATAAAAGAGCCAAGGTTGCCTACCCCTGCTCTAAGGTTATCCTACATTATACATTGCAACAACCCAATGCTTGGCAGTCAGCATACTGCATCAACCTGAATAAATGCAACCGCACAATCCTCTTATGTGTCTTATTCACGATTTTAAAAATGTAAAAGGCAGGCGTAGGAAGTATAATGCATGAAATGATCCTACTAGAAATGAATCCATCTAAATCATAACCGTTTTATGAGCTTCAGCCAAAACCCACACAAAAATGAGACATCTTTCATTTGCTTTTTGCTTTGTCCCTCTCGGGGCTTTTCCCCCACTGACACCTAACCACAGCCTAAACGTGTCTTGTCATATTTTTAGGCCTGATTGTGTCTTCGTTTCATCCCCAGCCCATGAGTGAAACAGCATTAATTCATCCTTCACTGTACCAGTATTAAATTCAACACCATCTAAAGATAGCTTTAATTTATATAAAATATATCACCATAAACTTTGGGGGAAGTCAGGAGGCAGCAGTGGCAAAAGAAATTGAAATTTGTTGCCAACTCAGCAATGGGCAAGAGGGGTCTTCAATGCAATGGCGGGAAAAACCCTGAGTCTGTCAAACTGTGCATTATCAGAGAGACAAATGACACAACTTGCATTATGTGACTTACGAATTTGCAATTGATGTTGGGACTCTAGCATAAAAGGCCAGGATTTGTTGGCAGTGTTCCAGACATGTCATCATAAAAAACAAAATAAAATCCTGATGGTATATTCTGCCTTCTTGGAGTTAACAGGGTATTGCTCCAAGGAGAGAACATGTAAATAGGAAAGCTTCAGAGGCAAGAAATGGATGCAATAGGTGCTCCGAGAAGGTTCCACACCCATTTGCACTCTGAAGTGACCCTGAGGGTACAGATAAACTTCCAAGTGGTCTCAATGTCTCTCAGAGAGCTAGCAGTCTTCAGAGTGCAAATAACCAGATGACTATAAAATATAAATCCTTCCATTCCCCACCATTCAGTCAGAACTGAAGAAGCTTCTTTTTTCAAAGAAAAAACCAAGTCGCCTTTTGAAAAGCACCTTTGGCACAGCAATTGGTCCTTCTTGTGAATCAAATCCTGGACTCTTCAATTCAGCATTGACTCCTGGCAACTGCCTGGACAAATCTCTGTAGCTTTTCTGGCAAGATTTCAGAAGTGGTTTGCCCTTGCTTGTTTCCTAGGGTTGGGAGAGAATGACTGGCCCAAGTTTACCCAGCTGGCTTTGTGCCTAAGGCAGGACTAGAACTCATTGCATCTTCCCAGTTTCTAGCCCAGTTCTTTAACCACTAGACCAGTGGTTCTCAACCTGTGGGTCGGGACCCCATTTGGGGTCGAACGACCATTTCACGGGGGTCGCCAAACAACGCAGTCCGCCATTTTTTTCCCCTTTTCCTTAGCTGTGCTACTCCCTTTTATTCTATTGGCTTTTGAAAGCCAATAGAATAGACTCTCTTGAATAGAGTCTAATTCTATTGGCTTTCAAAAGCCAATAGGAATTGTCCAGGCTGTCTCTGCCCTGCTGAGCCCGCCAAAAGTCCCATTCTGCAGACGGTGCTGCACCAGTTGAGTAGTCCTCGACTTACGACCGGTTGAGTAGTCCTCAACTTACGACCGGTTGGGGGTCGCGGCATTAAAAAGGTTGAGAACCACTGCACTAGACCAAACAGGCTCAAAGTTAATTTTAAATTTGTTTTTATCTTTAGCTCAGTTTAAATGCTGATTATATTTATTTATTTAGGATATTTATATGGCTGTCTATTCGCTCACAGTGACTCTAGGTGGCTTACAAGCAATTTAATCATGTTTTCTCCTGGTATCTTATACTAGGCACTGAAAGGTCAAGTAAGGTCCTTAAACTGAAAAAAACAATCTTAGCCAATTAATTTCATGACAATTAATCTACACTAATTAAATTTTCAAGAGAAGCACTATCTGCACAAGAAAGGGGAATAATGTAGATGGTTTTATCAGTACTTGTACTTAAGTACTTAAAACATCTTTAAGTTCAAATAACGTTTAAATGTGACCCTTTTAATTAGGACACATTTTAATGAAAGTTTTAATTAAATATATTATAGTCCTGATATTTGAATGTTTTTCAGGAGGTACAATATGGGGGGAAAAGAAAAGACAAAGAGGCAGAGAGTTGTGTCAGTTGAACTCTTAGATCTGGAGTAAATCTGCCCATCTCCATTTTAATTCTTACAACTGCCTGCCACTCACACTTTTCCAAAGTCAATTTTTATTTGCTCCAAATTCCACTCAGCATTAGAATCTGAATGTAAGAGTTTGCACTTCCACTTCCATGTCAATCAAATAATTGCCTGCAAGCTTGGATGGAACAATAGAATACCACAAAAAAAAATCTTTGGCTCATAAAGCATTGGATTAAGTTCAGATACGGAGCAGCAAACAACATGTTTACACTTGCACACATTGGCATGCTAAAGCAACACAGGAAATGGACAATCTTAAATGTTCACAATGTACACATTCCACAGGGGTTAATGGCCTCCTCTTTGCAGTTCTGTATTCCTTCAGTACAGAGGGTTTTGAAATAGAGACGGCCAGTATATTTCAGAAAGCAAATAAAATCCTTTTTTCTACCAACTCCTCATGACATTATATTCATCTTGTCTCCAGTGCAGTTCTGAGAGTTTACAGTCATCCTTAGTTGTTCCCACATTAGAGCATTGCTTTCCCCTTTCATCAGGCAATAAACCACAACAGTGTTGTCATGGGTACAAACTGATGTACTTTTTCAACCATTCAGATGGTGTTACAATCAGGTAGCCACTTGGGGTGGTATCAGCTAGCAATTATATTGTAGTATTGTCCACTGCTATGGGCATATAGTTCCTCCTCTAGATCCGTTAATCTAGCTGTGTTTCTCAACCTTTAAGATGTGTGGACTTCAATTCTCAGAGTTTTCCAGGAAGAATGCTAGCTAAGGAATTCTGAAAGTTGAAATCCACACTAATCTAGTCATTAAATTGCCTCTCAATCCGTCTCCATCCACAGTAAGTAAATCATTCAATACACATTTTCTTACTAGCTGATATTTGGTGGGAGGGGAAAACATTATTCCCTGCCCTCAATGGGTAAATGAGAACATCATTTGTGGGCATCATGCCTGTGGCAAGACAGGGATCACTAGCAAATTTTAACATGTTTGTGCTGAGGAAAAGCCCTACAGCATCCATATGAGATAACCTGTATATAGAAGCAAGACGTTAGAGCTTTTTGTATGTACCCCGTGGTTGTTTGGATTTTTTGCAAGTCAGATATTGTTACTCTACAGATTGTCAAGCATAAGCACCATGTTGTCAATAAAATAAACCAAAGAAAAATGTACTTGGTTTGTTAAATTTATATAAATTGCATAATCTAGGCTGAATTATACCAATCACCGAATTGGTTCAACATTTTTCTCCATTGGTGACCAACCGACATCTAGAAAAAGTAATATACTATACATCATCCAGATCCCTCATTGAGGGAGATTTGCAGTCTAGAAACAACAAACAAACAAACAGAAAATCAAACAGGACATGAACCTTCTCAAGCTTTTGCCTTCTAGCTAAAACAATGAAAAAGTATTATGTCAAACAATCATAATTTCTCAGTCATTGTGTGAAAAATCTTCTTTCATCTCATCTGATTTTATTACCCATTCATAATTTTATAATGTATATGTCACTCTCTTTCAACCCAATTCACCTTACAGGGTTATTGTTGTGGGGAAAATAGTAGAGGGAAAGCGTGTCGGATATGTTCACCACGTTGAGGTATTTGTAAAAACAATAAAGGCGGGACACAAATATTTTCAAGTAGCTTAGTCAGTATTTTTCAGAAGTCTGAAACATGTTGCTGTTGCTTCAAAGAGAAACTCTTGATCCTTCTTAGTTTTCTTCTAAAAGAGAGATTAAGGACAATGTAATCAGAATTTTTGAAATAGGGTCATCAGTACCACAGACCGTATTCCGAATGTAGCCACATCAAATGAAGATACTGGATTTTATTTTAAGTTCTGTTCATTATAATACTTAGCACAGAATTTGCCCTTTTAATTTACCATTATTGTGAATGGTATTTCCAAAAGAATTATGTACCAGAACCCTAACATGTTTTCTATGGTTAATCAGTCCTAGTTCGGAATGAATACACACATACATGCAGACAAAAACACAGCTTTTATTGCTTTTATAAATAACTCATGGCAGTCAACATATCTAATATTCCTATGTCTTCCTATTTTTCCACATAAACCACCTTGTGAGGTTATTGGGTTGAGACAGAGTGACTGGCCGGCTTTCATGCCTAAAACGGGACTAATCTTGCCATACGGGGAAAGAAACTGTCATTGTTCCTGGAATTATCCTCAGTGATTCTTACCTCCAAGCCTGCAGTCCAGTGGAGGCACATCAGAAAGAGGCATAAAACCTGCCATCTTTGGAAGAATATGCCTGCAGTGGCTGGTGTGTGGCCCTTTATTTGTAATTGGAGAGGGTGATTCTCTGCCTTGCTCCCTGCCTTGCAAGCCGACTGAAAATAACGAAAGTGAGAACAATATAGAGGATAACAGGCCAGATATGTTTAGCTCATACTGGGTAGGGCTCATTAACACTGACAGTGTGCTTTGAAAGCACAAAATACAATAACCTGTTCAGCAAGGCCAAAGTAAACTAGACAACTCATCGACAAGAAAGCAGAACATAAAACACATTAGAGAGAAGATGCAGTTTTAATTTATGCAGGTCAGAAAACATTTGCAGATTTCTTGTGATGATGAACATTCTCCAGGGTTTTTGACTGCAACATGATTTAATCCACTGCAATCAATGGAAGTGAAGTTGCTGCCTAACACCGATCAAAATCAGGTTTCATGTTTTAAAACAGTCACAGCGACCCAGTGATGCAACTGACTAATTGATCCAGCTTATGAATATGCTTCGTCTTCACACAATGACATACTCGGTCCCAAGGCTGGAATGAAGGCATGCATTTACTGTATGATACAGACTTTTTTTGTCCATCCTTCAATTCAGGAAGGAACTAAGGGCAAGGACAGAGTCCCTCCTCTGTTCTCAACAACATAGTTTCAGTCCAATCTTGCACCTCTACCAAATGCTAATCACCATCCAGTCATTGATCCATCTTAATATAGTTCAGGGACCCGATAATCCTTTAAATAAAATGATGAGGAAATAAACCTATCACCATCTACATTTCAAACATGGATTGAGCTACAGGAAGTCCTTGACTTACAACCATTTATTTAGTGACCATTCAAAGTTATAACGGCACTGAAAAAAGTAACTTATGACCTTTTCCACACTTTAAGACCGTTGCAGCATCCCGCTAGTCACATGGTCAATACTTGCCAACTGGCATGTACTTATGATATTTGCTGTGTCCCGGGGTCACGTGATGCCCTTTTGCGACCTTCTGACAAGCAAAGTCAATGGGGAAGCAAAATTCACTTGACAGCCAGGTTACTAACTTAACTGCTGCAGTAATTCACTTAACAACAGTGGTAAGAAAGGTCGTAAAATGAGGCAAGACTCACTTAACAATGGTCTCACTTAGCAACAGAAAGTTTGGGTTCGATTGTGATTTTAAGCCAAGGATTACTTGCATAGCTTTTTAATTGGGAAATATCTTAATCCAGCAACTGGACTGCATTTTTTGTTTTGTATAGCCATAATTCTCCTAGAGGCAGAAGATTTATTATTTTATTATTTCAGCAAGTTTATTATACCTGTCTACTCCGGCAGACTGCAAAATTTAATACTAGGTCAAAATAATTAAAAGTATTTGATGTTTAAGTTATTCAAGAGTCACCCATCTTATGAAAGATGCCTATACTGAGAACTTTATAAAGGATGCCCAACGCAAATTAGTCTCAATTAGACCTGCTTTGTTGTTTTGAAAGGGAGTTAGTCATGATCAACTTTGGCTGGATTTACTACCTCAGAATTTTCTTACATCTCAAACAGACCTTCATGTGCTTCAGATATCCACTCATGGTAAATTAAAGTGACTTCGCATGGACAAATCCTACTGTTTTTTAACGTTTATCAACAAATTAAAACATTAATCCTTTAGGATACTATCTATTTTTAATCTAGGCCAGTGGTGGCGAACCTACGGCATGCGTGCTGGAGGCGGCACTTGGAGCCCTCTCTGTGGGCACACACCGTCGCCCCAGCCTCACCTCCTCCCACGGCCCCCTCACCAGCAGCCCTCCCAGAGGAGAGTTGCCCCCGGGCGCAGCCCACATGAAGCAGCGCAGCCAAGGACATAGTAGCCAGGCAGTAGGGACAAGACTCCGCCCTTGCACCCTGTCGTGCACAGATGATGCTGTGGGGCATGGGTGGAGGGCGTAGCCCCTGCTGGGCTGCCTGGGTGATCTGTGGCAGGCTATAGAGGTGGTGAGTGGCCCAGTAGGTTGGGCGGAGTGGGGACGGGCGTGGGGGGGCAGTTTTGGGGCACTCAGGACTTGAGAAAAAAGGAGCTCTTTTAAAAAAGAAAACACAATGGTGGAACAACAAAGAAAACTGGAAAACATTAAAATGGGCTAAACAGACCTTTGTATTAGGAAAGATTTTAAATCTTAAATAATGTATCCTTGTGGCAGGACAACCACAGTTTAAGGAAAAACAAAAAGACGTTCATTCTATCATGGCTGCGAACACAATTTCCAAGAAAGCAGATAGGAACAGTGTACCATGACAGCTCTCCTCTTGAGCAAAGACAACACAGACAAGCACATCTGCCCCCTGAATTCCTCAAGCAAATTCCACAGAGCTAATCAGCATTCCATTATTCAGGAAGTCTGCACCTCAGAGATCTCCTTGCATCTTCGGGAACATTTGGGCCATTCCAACCAGCAGAAAGTTGTGAGCCAGCAACACTTCCAGCAAAAGCTCACACCAATTCTTATAAACTTGCTAAATGTTCTTGGCTACAAGGGAGCATCCAAGCATGCAGGATTACAGACCAGACATGCTCCCCAGGCAGTCCCCAGGGATTAAAGCCATCCATGTTTCATTACTTTCCCCCCTTGTTGGTTAATTTTTAAGTAGATTACACCAGCTTTCAGAAAACATTAGGAGTTTCAGGCAGCAAAGTTCAAGGAGCAGGAAAAGTGTTTGTGACAGAACATATAGTACATTACTGGGCACTGTGATCTCCCACTTGGCCAGATGGATTTGGAGATTTTTCACATGCAATCTGCCCTGTTGTGACTCGTGAATAAAAGATAGTTTCCCACTCCAACCTAATTCCCCTTTTCCTGTCCTGTCACAAACTGTTTTCCTCAAGTTTATGGTTTGTATTCTCAATCATTTCCCGCAAGTCTTCAGACAATAACTTTTAGGAGAAATATTGGCAACAGTGCATTTGCTAAGAAACATTAACACACCCCATTCTGTGTGTTTCACTTTTTATTTAATAATAGCACTATGTTAACTGTGAAATATTTAAGAAGAATACATGTCAAGCATCCTGTATGCCTCAAGATATTTCTCAGGAAAGATGCTGTAATGACTTCATAGATAATAAGAAGATAAAAAATAGTGGTCCTCTCTTTAAAATTTAACTAAACCTGTAGGAAATAAAAGAACGCATGTAATCTGCAGGATAGGTCTTTCTGAGACTGCACAAACTGATATTTTCACAGCAGTCAGGATGGATCTCTTTTGCCAGGCATTTAATTTATTGATATTTGTATTGGTATTAAGCGATGATGTTGGATTTTTATTTTTGCACATTGAATTTTATCAATTGTTAATTGCTCCGATTGTATAGAAAGGCTGGATATTGAACAGCAAAATAGTTATTTGTTGTTTCATTATGTTAAATAACCAAATACCAACCTGTAATACTCATTTTTACCGAATTTTTAACATACAAAGCAATCATTTTATCACAAATCTATTCCACCAATACTATTTCTCATTCCACCCAGAACATGGAAGACAACCACACCCCATTTAACTGTTGCAAGTAAGAAAAAAAGACAAAAATCCAGATTAAAGGTATTTTGTAAAATAAGCAGGCACTGAAATATAAATAATGTTTTGTATCTATCTCAATTTTTTTTCAATAGCTACCTGTCCATTGCTATCCTTGATTTATTTTCTTCAATTCTGCCTACCGTGTTTTCCATGACTCTTTCACATGACTCTTGAGATCTCACCTTGGCAGCTCCTGGAGTCTCAAACATCCTTTGAAAACACTTCATGTTTTCTTCCTTTCCATTTCATATACTTCTCTCTCTCTGTGTGTGTGTGTGAGTGTGTGCTGAACACATGTAGTCTTTGGCTGAACATTCTGTTCTTGATGTCCTATAATAATACTATTTCCCCTCCCCAAAATTACTGTTCATTCCATTTACCCATACCTCTACCTCACTCCTTCTTGCTTTGTTCTTTTATATTGAATGATAAATAATATGTTTCCAGGTATTACATTTTCTCCTTACTCCTGTAAAATACCATAATAACTTATGATTCAATTAATCAATAGTGTTATCTGATTAAGCTAACTTGGCAAAACTTCAGTTTTCTGACCTGCGTGCTTTCCATGCTTTTCCCAGTTTGCTCAGAAGAGCACATGAGAGCTTTCCATCCAGCCCACCTCACTTCGCTTAAACACTTACCGGTAGTGCTGGATGTTTTCAGACTGTGTAACATTCCTAAGAGATAACGTCTACCTGGATTACACGAAGCACTCATTGATATTCTCATGGCTGACTTGTATAAAAGACATGTGCCTTTCTGAACCTGGCCTTTGTAAGTGTAGCACAAAGGAGTTTCTGATACAGAAAGCAGAATTTTCATTAGACTAAAGAATTAGAAGCCACTCTGGATGCCAGAAGAAATACAACCATTATCTAGCTTAGATTTAGTCAGCATAATATTCTTTCATGGAGAAGCGGTATTTGATTTCATATAACAAAAGCAGCCCAAATTTCCAGTGGATGTTGGACCAGTGTGAATATTGTTCTCAGTTCCTATAACAGTGGTGGCAAACCTATGGCACGGGTGCCAGAGGCGGCACTTGGAGCCCTCTCTGTGGGCATATGTGCCATTGCCCCAGTCTCGCCTCTCCCCACGACCCCCTCCTCACCTGCAACCCCCTTGGAGGAGAGTCGCCCCTGAGCGTGGCTCACATGGAGCAGCGCAGCCCAGGACATGGCAGCCAGGCAGTGTAGACAAGACTCTGCCCTCACGCCCCATCATGCACAGCTGATGCTGCAGGGCGCAGGCAGAGATTGTGGCCACCATGGTGCTGCCTGGGCGACCTGTGGTGGGCCCTGGAAGTGGTGAGTGGCCCTGAGGGCAGGCGGGGTGGGGGATGGTGTGTGTGGGGGAACGGGGGCACAGCAGGAGGTGGAGTGGGGGCGGGGCCAGTTTTTGGACACTCGGTCTCTAAAAGGTTCGCCATCACTGTCCTATAATAACTAGTTGCTATTAGAATTTTATGCTACTAAATTGGGAGGGGGGGTTACAGACATTTAAACAAAACCCTGTCCTTTTTATATACATTGACACATGTACAAAAGAGGTGATACCACTTTCACCAGCTTTCCTGTTTGGACATTCTCCAATGGATCCTGCCGGCCCAAGCTATCTTGCTAGGTACCTACTGAACTTATTGCATCATCTGATTCTTTTTAAAATGATTCTTTTAATGAAAATGGAATTACAAACCTCCCCCATTGCAAACAAAGCAACACACTAACCTCTACTTCTGCTATATTTCTGCAGAAAAACCCTTGCTCGACTCCTCTCTGTCCCCTTGCTCGTTATATTAGCGTGGTAAAGAGTATCCTGTGGGACTTGTCAATTTTCAGATTAATTTGTATTTCATGAGTGGCCAGGCTGACCATGACAGACATTCTGTGAGTGCCTCTGACATATCTTTTCAAATTTCCAGCCATACGTCTGGAAGTCCCCCAAAGGTAATCTGTCTCCCCATCTAAAAAGTGTAATTCTTAAGTTAATGTATTATATATGACACTTTTTCTTCCCAACAAGACCATCAGTGGATTCAACTAAGCATTTATCAAGTGTAAATTTACCAAAGTGCAAGAAAATCCTACAAGGAAGAGGCTACAAAGATTGACTTAGCAAGTGGCAGAGAAATTTCCTGTGCTGCTGCTTTGATTTTTGCCTGCAAATAGTTTGAAACAAATGTCCTCCCCCACTGCCTTGTGCAGGGTGACTGGCTTACTCAACTCAGTCAGGCCCTTGAAGCGGCTTACAATCAAGGGATGCCCACAACACAGAAGCCCAATCTTTTGCTGCTTTAAAGAAACAAAAAGGGCATCTAAACAGGCTAATCTTCCTAAGTTTTCTTAAGGCTTAGGGAGTGTCAAAGAGGCAGAGAGGTTGGCCATGGTCCGTGCCTCTCCCAATAGTTTCACAGAACATGCTGCATGTATAGATTTACTTCACCCTCATGCAGTAGGAGAGGTTTGCTTTGCAAAACTTCAAATAAACTAAGTCCTGGCACCATAAAGGTCAACACCAGCATTCTGAAATTGGCCTAAAAACAAATGGACAACTACTGCTGCTCTTATAAAAACAATACCACTTCTGCTTCTACTTTATAGCAGTTTACAAAGTGCATTTTGGACAGCTAAAGCTTTCAGATATTCATGCAAAGGTAGCTCTATTTAGTAGCTTTATTTAAAACACACAGAGATATTCAGTCTAGACATTGCCCCATTGAATCTCAGATTGATAAGGACACTGCATCTCCCATCAGGCCAAACCAACATTTCTCAAAAAAAAAAAAAAAACATAGCTAATGCATCAGAACTGGATAGAAGGCCCTCCTTATTACCCCAAACAATTAAGAATTAATTAACTATCACATAATTAAAAGAGTATACAGGTGGTCCTGGTTTAACATCATAACTGGGACAACAACTCAGTTGTTAAGCAAAGTGATCTAAAAGTGAAACAATGATTGTGCTTATGATCTTACTTCAGCTTCCCTTTATGGTACAGACCTGCAAATGTCATAATGTGAAGATTGGTAGTAAAGTCACAGTACTTTTTCATCATTGTCCTAACTGTGAGACTGTGAACAGTCAATAAACAAGGCGTAAAGTGAGGACTACCCATATTTGCTTTCACACAATTGTAAACCTAAAAAACAGTCTAGATCTATTTTTGTTCAGTTCTAATGTTTCAGTTCATTAATGTTTATATAGATTATCACCTTTGCCAAACATCTATTCAACATTTTACTCATCACTAGAAAGTACACAAACAACTAGAATAGCAAATAATTACAAGCACATTTTCACTTGGCGAATGGTGGTTAATACTCACTTTGTTAGGGTAAGAATGTCCTCATAAGCAGCCAGTTTAAAGCTCACTACCAAGGCTACTGAGACAAAATGGTGACTTCAGTGATGGATATGGTTGTTCACTGCAACCAAGATGCACACACTAGGATGACCTGCATCTAAATTACTACTGATTGGGGACAATGATATGTCAATGGGGAGAATCATTTAATTGTTGTTATTAAACAATTTGCTGTTGGCAATCTTCTCAACTCACCACTCATCATCATTACATGTATATTTCCTCTGTCACTGAGTATTGTTTTGCTTCCATGTCTCCTCTTAAGCTACAAGTACATGTACATATATATATATATATATATATATATATATATATATATATATATATATATATCTCAGTATATTCTTACATACTTTGCCTGGATCCACTTCAAGACCTGTGAATCTTGGAAGTTAAAACCATTGAAAGGCAAGTCTGGGAAGCACAGTCCATATATACAGTATATAAGAAAATATATGTGTGTTCAAAGACCCAGCAGATATTTCTATTTGCCTGAAGTGAATGGAGGTGAAATTACTCAAGAAGAGAAAGGTGTTCTATCAGGCAGAGGGGTGCTGCCATTTTATCAAGGATGATTCCAGTGATCCCTAGAGGATGGATCAGCTTGATTGAGGAGTGATCATTAATTTCGCTCTTGTGACCCTATTAGGCAGACAAGTGTTAGTTGTATGGTGAGCTCTGAAGAGGATCAAGGAATAACGTGGGTGAAGATGTGACTGATTGATATAAATTACCTGGGCATGCAGTGAAGCAGGGTAGGTGAAAGCAGGCGGAGGTAGAGCAGGTGCTAACTCCGCTGGGTAGAGAGGGTACGGCGCCCACACTTCAGGGCTACTGGGGTAAAGTGCAGGCACTGTGAGTTCATCTGCAAGAGAAGAATAAGGAAAGGTCATCATTAAAAAACCCAGTAAATGCAGAAAACAAAACGGCAAATTGTCTTCACCGCCAAACTAAGATGGTCTCTCTGACCACTCCTCTTTCTTCAAAAAGCAAAAATGGAGAAAATCAGGGGGGGAAGTTTGCTCTGAGACAACCTATGAAAATCAACATCTATATCCTACATTAAAAAACCAAGGATACTTTTCAACAGGGGCATAACAGGAGACAGAGAAAAATCAAACTAAGCTACTCTACCAACTAAGAGCAATCAAAGTAAGCATTGATAATATCAGTCAGGTTGACTGGTGATGATGGGAATCATAGTCTAACACAGCCATAGAACACCAGATCAGGAACAACTGTTATACATTTTTTGAATCAATGAATACAGCTGAAACTATGCTTGATGCTTCAGCTGGGAAACTCTGAAAGAAAACAATCGACTATTTGCTTCATTACATATTTAAAACACAGAACAATGCACCAATATATGTAATCACATCTTCTAATATTATTTCATAAGTAGCAGAAATATATAGGTTCCTAAAGAATTATCATAGACCTGGAAAGCTGGGTAAAGGGAGCTGACTGCAATCCTTTGTAAACCATCTTACCCTCACTCACCATGAATTTATATCACAGCCTACATCACATTATTCATAATATCAGAGCCTTTGAAAACACATGATCAAATAATTAAAAGTAAACAAAATGACATATGAATATAGAATGAATTCAGTTAAGCCAAAAACAGCAGCCAATATTCAATGTGACAGAAGCTAAACATTTCTTCAGAACTGTTTTTCATAAAACAGTGATGGCGAACTTTTTAGAGACCCAGTGCCCAAACCCACTTATTTATCACTGGGTGCCGGGTGGGTGTGGCTGCGGTGGTCATGGCAGACTGGATGCGCGGGGCCAGGGTGGTGGTGGCCAGTCCCTTGCCATCTCCAGGGCACAGCATGTGTGCCCACAGAGAGGGGTCTGAGTGCCTCCTCTGGCACGCGTGCCATAGGTTCGCCACCACTGTCATAAAAGATATCAAATTATAGGTCCTGGCATTTTGTATAAAATGTATTTCTCAATTCCTTACAAAATTCTAGGCAAATAGACCAATCAGCTTACTAAAGTAACAGCTACTATAAGAAGACATGATGGGAGATTGAAACCTTTTAAGATAAAGCTGCTGGCTGGCCTCTCTTCTTTTGTATGGCAGTTTAGGAAGTAAACGAATCAAGGAAATAATGAATTGGACTTGCATTCTTAAAGTTGTGCACTTCACAATTTTATGTATTATCCAAGATTTAATCTCAGATGAAAGTGCTAATCTGACTTGGTGTATATCACTGAGACCTGGATTAGGAAAAAGAGGGAAGCGGTATGCACTGGCTACTCTGTGCTCTGAAAAACTCAGAATGGCAGTTAAGGAAGAAACTTGACCTTCATCTTTAGGAATTTCGTCTTGCTTACTAAACATTCTATCCAATAGTCCTCCAGTTCTGAGTGTGTGCAGCTGTCTTTTTGCTAGGAATTAAGGCTGGGGGTGGTTGTGGGAAGTTGTTCTGTTTCTCAGCCTTAAATCCATCCCATAAAAGGCCCACAATTTTTGTTGTTGAAATTTGACCATTTTGCCACCGAATTTCTGCAATAGGATCTCATACTGTGGGACAGCTGCAAATGGATTCCACTTCACCTACAAACAGTTGAACAATTATATAAATTGTTTGGAAAGATAATTAAAAGTTGTTCCTTACCATCTCATTCCAAGGAAGCAATCAGTAACTTTGAATGTTGCCTAACTTCAATAATGAACTACATGAGGGAGAATAAACTGATATTAACTTAAATAATAATAATAATAAAGTTGAAAGGGACCTTGGAGGTCATTTAGTCTGTCCAGTCTCTTCTTAAAAACATCCAGTGTTGGAGCATTCACCGCTTCTGGAGGCAGGTTGTTCCACTGGTTAATTGTTCTAACTGTCAGGAAGTTTCTCCTCAGTTCCAGGTTGCTTCTCTCCTTGATTAGTTTCCATCCGTTGCTTCTTGTCCTACCCTCAGGCGCCTTGGAGAATAGCTTGACTTCCTCTTCTTTGTGGCAACCCCTGAGATATTGGAATGCTGCTACCATGTTATCCCTAGTTCTTCTTTTCATTAAACTAGACATACCCAATTCCAGCAGCCTTTCCTTATATGCTTTAGCTTCCAGTCCCCTAATCACCGTTGTTGCTCTTCTCTGTACTCTTTCTAGAGTCTCAACATCTTTTTTACATTGTGGTGACCAAAACTGGATGCAGTATTTCAAGTGTGGCCTTACCAAGGCATGGTAAAGTGGTATTAATACTTCACGTGATCTTGATTCTATCCCTCTGTTAATGCAGCCTACCATGTGTTGGCCTTTCTGGCAGCTGCAGCACACTGCTGGCTCATATTTAAGTGATTGTCCACTAGGACTCTGAGGTCTATCTCACAGTTACTACTATTGAGCAAGGTACCCCCTATACTATACCTGTACATTTGATTTTTCTTACCTAAATGTAGAACCTTGCTTTTTTCACCATTGAATTTCATTTTGTTAGATAGTGCCCATTGTTCAAGTCTGTCCAGATCCTTCTGTATCTTAAGCCTGTCTTCTGGAGTGTTGGCTATTCCTGCCAGCTTGGTGTTGTCTGCAAATTTGATGAATTCCCCATCGTCCAAATCGTTGATGAAGATGTTAAAGAGCACTGGGCCCAGAACAGAGCCCTGGGGCACCCCACTACACACTTCCCTCCATGTAGATGCAGTTCCATTGAGGACCACATGCTGAGTACGGCTGGTCAGCCAGCTACGGATCCATCTGGTGGTGATTCTGTCTACCCCACATTTTTCTATCTTGTCAAGTAGTAGGTTGTGATCTACTTTATCAAATGCCTTACTGAAGTCCAAGTAAATTATATCCACAGCATTCCTCTGATCCACTAATATTGTCACTTGGTCAAAGAATGCAATAAGATTTATTTGGCATGATCTGTTTTTGACAAACCCACGTTGGCTTTTAGTAATGACTTTGTTTGCCTCTAAAGTGTTCACTGATTCGTTGTTTGATTATCTTTTCCAGAATCTTCCCAGGTATTGAGATCAGACTGATAGGTTTGTAATTTCCTGGGTCCATTTTTTTCCCCTTTTTTGAAGATGGGAACTACATCAGCTCTTTTCCAGTCCTCCGGTAGTTCCCCAGTGCTCCATAATCTTTGAAAAATATAGTTCAGTGGTTCTGAGATCACATCTGCCAATTCCTTGAGAACCTTGGGTTGTAATCCATCTGGTCCTGGTGATTTGAACTCATCTAGGCTGGACAGGTGCTCACTTACCATTTTCTTGCCTATTTTAACCTGTGTTTCTATTTTGTTTTTTATGGCACTATTTTTGATAGGTCGGTCTGTTTTTTCCCTTTGTGTAAAGACAGATGCAAAAAATGAGTTAAATAGTTCTGCTTTCTCCGTTACTTGTCACCTTCTTGCCACTTTCACCCACTAATGGACCAACCAGTTCCTTCACTTTTTTCTTGTCTTTTACACGTTGAAAGCTTTTTTTGTTATTTTTGACTTTGGTCGCAAGCCTTAGTTCATTTTGAGCCTTGGCTTTCTTCACTTCATCTTTGCAGGCTCGGGCTATTTGCTGATCTTCTGACTTAGTTATGTTCCCCTCTTTCCACTTTCTATACTTGTCCTTTTTATCTTTCAATTTGTCAGAGAGTTCTTTATGCAGCCATGCTGGTTTCTTTTGAGAGCTGTTGTTTTTCCTCTTTGTTGGTATTGTGCTAGACTGGGCTTTTATTATCTCATTTTTCAAAATTTCCCAAGCTTCTTGAGTTGTTTTCCCCTTGATGATTCTCATCCATGGAATCCTTCCCAAGCCCTCTCTAAGTTTATTGAAATTAGCTCTCTTGAAGTCCAAGACTCTAGTTTGACTGTGTTCTATTGCTTGTGCTTCTATAATGTTGAATTCTAATATTGCATGATCACTTCCTCCCAGAGTTCCTATGGCTTCAACACCTTCTATCATTTCATCTCTGTTAGTGAGAATTAGATCCAAAATGGCTAATCCCCTAGTTCCCTTCTCTACTTTTTGGGAAACAAAGTTGTCTGCTAGGTTTGCCAGGAATCTGTTTGATCTTCCACTTGGTGCAGAGTTTGTCTCTGCACCAAGAGACAAACTCTAATGGGGGACTTTAACTCCCAGGGTAGTTAAAGTCCCCCATTACTATTGTGCTTCCTACATACCTTAGTTAGCTGACTAGCAAAAAGTTCATCTATTTCCTCTGTTTGGTTGGGTGGCCTGTAGTATACACCTATGACAATGTCATTCCCCCCCCCTTTTATATCGACCCAAATGCATTCAAGACAGTTTTCATCATTGTTGTGCTCTATTTCTGTAGAGATGTAGTCATTTCTTATATAGAGAGCAACTCCACCTCCTCTTTTATTTGGTATGTTTTTTTTAAAATAATTTAAATCCCTCTAGCTGTGTGTTCCATGTGTGGGTTTCATCCCACCATGGTTTCCGTAATGGCAACAATATCATATCTGCTTTCATTAACCTCTAATGTTTAACTTATTAAACATTAACTAAGATAGAGGTTAAATTAATAATCAAGAAACAGGACTCAGCCTGTTTGGGACTGGACTTCATTCCCCTTGAAGGGCAGATCCATGGTTGAGAGCAGTTCTCAGTTATCACTGGATTTATCAATAATGTTTTGGCCAGTTGTGATCCTTTTTCCACTAATCAGATTATCTAACCTCAGTTACAGCCCATTTTGATTATTGTAATTTGTTCTACATGGATACATTAGGAAACTCTTTAAAAGTTGCAGTTGGTATAAAATGCAAAGATCAATGACACCTAGACCAAAACGTTCTGCACTATTTTTCAGGAAATATTTTATTAAACATTTTTAAGAAGAGAAAAAAGGAAAAAGGTACACCCCAACAAAAGAAGAAGAAAAAATGTACATAAGATGAATAAAAAGGGAAATTGTAGGCATGAGAGAAATAGGCTAATTTTTATATTTCTTTGATTAGTTTTAAATAACAAAATATACTATAATATTTTTAAAACTTGCCAAAACCCAAGTATCAGTACCAAATATCTACATTAAATATCAATACCAAAAACATGTCAAAAATCATAAAATGGTATTAAGAATTGTAGGAATTTCTATTTAGGAAGCATAAAATATCCATGCAGCAATTATCATGCACAAAGTTAGTTCAATGCATTTTGTGGGAAAGTAATGTGTAATTAAAAGTATTAATTTGAAAAGGAAAATCAGCTTTTAAACTTTGTTTCATTCTGTTATTTATAAATCACTTTCAGAAACTGTTGAATTTTGCAACATTGCAAGCCAATAGAGAACATGATCCTGCCTGGTCATTACATTTCCAACAATTGTTAGACAATGAACTATTCCTTTTAGTAATCAATACTAATATGCCAGCAATAAAACCAGATTTTTTCCCTAATATTCAATGTGATACATTTTTCTTCTATTGAAATTCCTGTCATTGTTTATCAATTATTGTATTATATCAAAAATTTGCATCCATTTAAACAAGCAGCTTTAATACATTTGGAATCTGGTTGTTTATTGTTTACTTGACATAATTTAACCTCTAAAGCCCCCAATAAAGGCCTGGACTAGCTAAATCAGGGTTGTCAAACTGCCGGCCCGCGGCTGGTTTCATCATACCGAAGCCGCATCCACCCCATGCCGGCAATGCAAAAAGAGTTGCGGTACATCATAACACGTCACGTGACATGGCGAGTTTGACACCTGTGATCTAAATGACTGGCTTTGTCATTGTAAACCTGTTCAGCTGAACTTTCATTCTTAATCAATAATTACATTGTGTGAGCTATCTACATGAAAATAACCAACTACTGTATTAAGAATCTGGAGGAAGTGGGGAGGAATCTACATCTATCAAAACAATGCATACAAAGTGCTAATCACAGAGCAAGGAGCACATTTATGTGGTTCTAATTTTCAATATTAAACCTTCATGCTCAAGCTATTTATCAGGGCCAACTAACCAAAACCGCTGCTTCTTGACTACAGCTTTGTTTTTCCCTAAGAAACAAGGACACAAGTAGGCACAATGAATCACGATATCAGCTTCATTTTTTTCATTCTTTCCTTGAACAGAAGATTTTATAACCAACTCATCATTGTAACTGCCCTTTCCTGCAACCTTTCCAATTCTATGATGTCCTTTTTGACATGGGTCAAACAATATCTAGTAACTCAAATGCAATTTTGTCAGTTATGATAGTATCCCTGCCTATTATCAACTCCTTCCCTAATAATCCTTGGCACTAATTTACCCTTTCCACCACTGAGCCTGTCATTTTCAGTGCACTATTTAACAATCATCTCTATCAAATACCACAAGCAAGGATGAAAAACACATAAGATTTTTTTTTTACAGCAGCAAAATCAGCACATCAGGATAGAACACATACGTTTGCTTGTCTTTTCTGAGAGGCACTAAGGGTTTTTTTTTTCTTTTGTAATCTGTTGACTAGAAAAAGAATCTTTACTTAGCTTTAGTTCAATCTCAATTTTGCTTATAACAAACTATTGGCATTTCTGAGCTGATACAAAACAGTGGAACACGACTTTATCACAAAATTGCCATTAATGACTTATGCAGTGCAGCATCTATTGAAGCCCTCCAATAAAGAGAGATCCCAAGAAACAGGACAACTGAGAGAAACAACAGTAATAGGAAGCAGCAGATGGAAAAAACTGCTTTACAAGTACAACTCACACTTTTGAGAGCAGCAACCCAAGAATAGGGTATTGGCCTGTGGCAGGTTCTCCTCCTTTTTGTTTTTCAGACAGAGCTGCCTTCCCTGACCCTTCTTAATAGCATTGCTTAACAGTTTGTGTATCCCTAATGCGGTGGCAAGTGTCTTATCTACAAACAAAAGAGAAACTCACTGAAAGAGTCTGCGTTTGGAACCAGTTCTATGCCACTTGTTTAAAATCCTCTCTTTTCACACCCTACGCCAACAGCAGAGAAACATTCAAGAATAGCCTGAAGAGTTTCATTTCAGTGGAGCTGACAAAGATGCATTTTAATTATATAAAAGACTAAGTGTGCATGCTGTCAATTTGAAAGTAAGATAAACAAGAAAAGGTTGGCAAGAGCTAAAGCAAACAACCTTCCCTTTATCATCCATTCCTAAGGCCTGTGGTCATTCCTAAGGTTGGGAAGGGAACAAGCTTATAAATACACTCACAGCATTCCCTAACCTCATCCGTAAGATGTCACATGGGAGGAGTTTAACAAGAAAGCAACGCCAAGGAGCATTTTTGTACATCCAAGCTCCCAGTCTCTTCTCTATTCCAATAAAACTTTTGGAAACTTTCAAAACAATACAGCTGTACTTACACTTTTTTCTATTATTTTTGTCTCTAGCATTTCATTCTTTCTCTTTTGTCTTTCCTCTGCTGACATTTAAGCGGTAAGCTTCTGGGGAAACAGAGAATTCATCCAGTGCAATATACAAAGATGGAGTAAGATATGGATGCTACTACAATAAACATTAATTTTAGGCTTCTTAAGGGAACTTTCTAACTAAATTGTGAAATGAAGAAGCAAAATAAAAAGAAATTGGGTGTGCAAATTATCAAAGCTGTTCCGGAAAAGTTATACTGACTTATTAACTAAGCCATAATTGTCAGATCAAGGTGCATAGTCTCTATTATGGTTTTAAGCTACATGGATCTACTGAAGACAGAAGATAGTTTTAAGAGAGTTTAAGACAGCATGATAAAACTCATCATTATTTATGGTCTGTTCCCTTGTTTATTTTGTCCTACTGCTGTTTCTGGCAAGACTAAAGTCATGCAAAATTCTACTTGTTGAGGGACAATTCTGAAGCAAAGGAAACAAACAACCACATTGTGAGCAAGAACTATTTTTGATTCCAGTTACAAAGATAACAATTCAGTCATTCCATTAAATACTTTACCTAAACTGGAAGTCCAAAATGTCTGAAATGTTTCATTTGCTCTTTCAAGCTACTTCTTTCACAATTCTAACAAGCAAACTATAAAGCTGAAAAATATGCAAAATTACATAAACGTATGCCAGATCTATTAGCTTAGTTTCAAATTTTCTTTTCAGAACTCCCATAATTCCATACCATATGACTGTTATGCTCTATAATATTCTATACACAGCAGCAAATAGCCAGCCGAGGAACATATGGGATATGGTTTTATAGAAGTTTTTATTAGCAAATTTGGTAGTCCCCAATAATTGTCAGAACTGTTCATAAATCAGTATTTGTAATACAGAATATGTGATTATGTTAGGCAGGAGAAAAATAATAGTTTCTAATAAAACAAGGAAGAATAAAATAGAGAAAAATGCTAAATAAATTTTAGGAAGGAGGATAAGTGACAAGCAGTGAAACCACATCTGAAGTAGCTTCCACAGTTCTGGGTATCACATTCCAGAAGGATATTGACAAGTTAGAAAAGGTCAGTGGAAGACACCAAAGATTAGAAAGGACATCTGGGGACATGCCTTATGTGGATAGGATGAAGGAACTTGAGTTCTTCAAATTGGAGAAAAGAAAAAAAGACTGAGGGATACATGATATTAATATTTAGGTACCCAGAAACTATTTTCCAATGCTACAGAGTGTGGGACCAGAAATAATAGGTATAATTACATTGAAGACCTCATTTAAATCTAAAGAAAAATGTTTTAGCTGTCAGTTCTGAATAACAGTAGAACAAACTACTAATAGAGGTTATGAATTCTCCATCTTTGGAAGCTTCTGTGAAGAGGATTCAATCAGATAGTTTAACTAGTTTTCATATACTGTATATTGCAGAGGTTTGATCTAACTCCACCGTTCTGTTAATTCTGTGAATTGATGTGTAACATCACACCATAGCATCATTCTTATTTTGCCATTCTGAAGCAAACAAAAATGTTGTTGGTGCGCTGGATGTAATTTTGTTGCTTGCCTGAAGCAATAGCTGCTCCATCTTAATAAGCTAGTATAGCAAAGTGAAATACAGTGTGTACATGCTCTCTTTGCAAGTCACGCAAATTTGCAAGCCTGTTTTCATAAGAAACAATTTCCCATTTTGAATAATTTGCCATCACTGGCAAGCTTGGTCACATACATTCTGACTGTAGATAATTTGTGAGCAATGCCTTACTGCTCTCTTTCATATTCTTCTCGTATTCCCTGACACGTGCACTAGGTGTCTAGAAGAATAAGCAATCTGAACGAAGATTTAAAGGAAATGCCACAGCTGTGAATAGCAGCAATATCCACAGAAGGAAGGTGAAACTGACAAAGTCTGTGTCGCATTGCAAGCCTGACCCAGCATTTTTTATGAAAGTAAGAAACCTCTGTGGACACCAATGACTGGGAAAACATACACATCCCACTCAAATGTACACATTTCCATCACACATCATGGTGCAATTCATTCTAAGACACAGATTGTGGCTGCAACTTACAGTTTTTCCTTAGAAATGCTCCATAAATATTACCCAAGTTTCAGAATTTGAATCATTGCCTGATGAAATGACAAGATTTCTTCAGAGAACCAAAGCTTTGTTTTGAGCCTGGGGTTGTTTTGAGGAGCTGCGTGCCAGTGGCCCACATAGGCATTGAGAAAAGCATTCAAATGATCCATCGACTGAAAAAAAAAAAAAAACCAAACCAAGATCCCCATATTCATCCTTTTCCTAGCAACAAGGAAAACAGAAATAAACCTCTGTTGAAAAAGCTAAGCGTGAATATGCAGCTGTTTGGTAAACATTCTGCTCGTGAAGATGCATATATCAGTCTTCTAATTTAACAATGAAACTACATCACTTACATGGCTCTCTGGTAATGAACTGAGGTACTGCATTGGGGGTAGCAGGAGTGCTGGGATTAGGAGTTCCCACTAATTTGCTCTTAGCCATCTTCGTATTGGCCTTTGCAAACTCTAGTCGGAGCGTCTGAGGGATTTCTGGGTCAAAACGAATTCCCTTTTGCAGAAAGAAAATAAAATAACAAGAATCATTTGATGTATCAACTGAACTGAATTGCACTAAAGGTACACTCAATCTGACTGACAAGGCTAGCAACAGCATTTCAACAAAGCAGAAGCTTCAAAGTAAAGATATCCAAGATGAAAGAGATGCCATTTTTCTGAGCTCTACCAAATAACAGCATGCCTTTAAAAGCTCTGTAATCTTTGCCAGATAAAATGCTTGATAGACAGACTGGCTTCTTAACAGGTTCATGGTTTACAAAGGAGCTCGGGAGGATAAAGCACCTATAGGGATGCCTGTTGCAATGGTGGCGAAAGACAAGGAAGAACAATGGCCAGACATGGTTACAACCCCATACTTTGGCCTACACTCTGGCTCCAGGAGTGGTGTGTTGGACTTCGGAAGGTTGACTTCCCTCTTTCATACAGCTTTTCCGGATTGAGTTTGGAAGACAGAAGCATATTTCTTATTATTTTTCAGATGTTGCGTTTTGGATTTGGAGAAGTTTTTTTCCTCTACTATTGAAATCTGTCTTAAATCTTTAAAGTAAACAACATATAAATGATTGTAATAAATGTCACGCGATGTCTTTGCAATATATTTTACATATTGTAGATTCAAAAGAATAAAATAGTTTTTCCTTCTATATCTGTTTTCTGGTTCTTTGGAGATTAACTCTCTTGTTTGGCTGACAAGAGTTATGTTGGCTGTTCTGTTGGGCTGAGTTCATTGTTGAGAGATAATATCTATGTTTTTGCCCTTGGATGAAAGACAGGAATGCAGTATTTGAAGTCTCTGGAGTAAATGAAGCTTAGGTATCGTATCCCTTTACAAAATATGGTTCATCTAATTATTATTGTGTTTCATTTAATGAAAATAGTTACTTATTTGAGCTTATACCATAAAAACCATGTACGTACAAGATACTCTTACTAGATTAACCCATTTTGTGAGTTTGCACAATACATTGGACCATAAAGTAAGGTAGAGGGCTGCATTTACCTATACAACGGACAAACGACATATATAATTAAAATTCACTACGCTTCGCACATTTTGCAGAAGCAGCCAGGAAGTCTTGATTGAGCAATTTTGCTTTTCCCCTTCTTCTTCCTCAAACAGGAGGTGGAGGAATTTTCTGTGCTTGGCTACAAGCCAGATAAGAAAAGAAGAGCCATTACGTTAGAAATTTGGGTTGAGTTCCAAGAAATGAGACCACCAATTGGTATTAGTGAAGTCAGATGCAGTATAGGTTTTGTGCTGGAATGTGGGAATGACCTTGGGAGTCAGGTGTTAATGTACAATAAAGTTAGTACTTCTAGGTGTACCTCTTGTCTGGACTGCCTTATAAAGCTGACAGATTTTGCTTTATTTTATGAACAGTGATCTCAGCTCCAGCATTATGTTGTATATTGTGGGAGATCCTAAATTGACAGAGCTGATTGAGATCTGTCTCTTCAGATGCAACTGATCATTCCCTTTCTCCTTTTTAACTATGCAAAAGAAGTAAGAGAAGAAAACAAGAGCAGTAACATGTAAATCATAAGGAGGTTGGGGATCCTCAAAATGAAATAATTAGAGAAAGGATGAAGAGGGAATAGAAGCAAGCAGCAAATTAAGCTTGAATTCCTCTTCTTCATTTTTAATTAAAAGCATATCAGTTTAGTCAACTGCATTTTAAATCCCCTCAAAGACATTAAAGACAAAAATTAGAATTAATAAGGTTGTTTAAAATGGCAATTATAAGGCTTTGAAGTTTCACTTGAGAAACAGAAGCTCATGGGCTAAATATCCAGCCATCAAAACTTAGGCTAGACATCCTCTGATCCTCAGATTTATCAAGCCTCAATAAAATGTGTGTACTTTATTGTCAACTGCAACCTCCCATCTCCAAGACGAGCAGAGCTAATCCTCAAAGAGGTTATCAAGGCCACCTATCTTGGGAAGAAAAAGCGGACCATAAGAGAATACCATTTCCCTGTGCTGAAAACTCTCCTTCCTTACAGAAGCCGCTGGGGATTGTTTCCCTGTGATGATGACAGGGCCATCTTTTTTTTTTTTTGAAGTTATGCCCTCCTCTTGTTTTTCAGGAATGACAATATAAACGAAACATGAAGCACTGATGTGTAAATTGCTTTGCTTACCTTTACCCTCCCCACTTTCTTTGCCACCTGGTTCATGTCATACTATATATTGTAAACCCAAGAATAGAGTTTGGGGAGGAAGAAACTGAATACGACCTTACTGAAAATCTTAGTCACAAAGAGAGGATCGTCTTTCCTGTGATTTAGAATTTTGGAGTATAAAATAATGTCAGCCTCCATCTGCAGTCAGAAAAGCTGTATACCTGCATGAGATTTACATCTAGAATAAACAATTTAACAAATTGACTGTGCTGGCAAGGAGCATTTTCAAACTACAGTGAATTCTTATTATTTATGCTGGTTAGAGTCTCGGGTCACATATTTTTGTCAACCGATCAATACTTAATCTTGTTTTATGTGTCTTTCTGCTTAAAAGACAACTTATTTAATGCATATATTTCTTACAAATATACCCAGTACTGGGGAAAAAATCTTAAAGTTTAAACATTTAAAGTTTTATAAAAACTTATTTTATTTTTCAAGGAGCTGTAGGGATGTATGATGGAGCAGTGCTCTGTGAGGTTAAGTCTAGGGCAGGGGTTTGATGGAACCTATTCTGCAGAAGATACTGTATTGTATTTTCTCTGTAAGGCACAAAACAGCCTTCTTGCACACAGGACCACTAGGCTTGGGGGCTATTTAACCAGCCTGACCATCAGTATGAGAGAAGGAAGAGCATTTGACTTGTTGGACCACAACTGGAAATGTGTACATTAGCTGACTCAATTTTGTTTTTACTATTCTGCACATGAATATGAAAATGCTACAAATGCTATTGGCTTTGAATTTACAAATAAATGTTACTGAATAGGTGAGTTAAAAAGTACAGAACCAGTGAATAATGAAGATTTTCTCTATATTCTGAGAGTTGGCGCTATAGGACAAGGTCGACTTAAACAAGCAGCAGAATACACTTTTTAATGCAAAAGGCACTGATATAAATCTGAGCCCTCCAGTTTAAAAACGGATGAAGTTGCAGAAACTTCATCCAGATCAATTAATATGGAGCCTTTTCTGTCATGGCAACTACCTTTTAGAACACCATCCCCCAGAGCAATGCTTTTCAACCTTGGCAACTTTAAGATGTGTGGACCAACTCTCAGAATTGCCCAGCCACCATGGCTGGCTGGAGAATTCTGACAGTTGAAGTCCACACATCTTAAAGTTGCTAAGGTGGGAAACACTGACCAGAGAGTAGATTAGATTGACACTCCTGGGGATCCAGTTTTGATGCAAAGCCTATTAAATGGTTATGCTTAAGGCTGTGTTTTCTATCTCGCCTGCTGAATATGTTTTATTTTTTATATAGTTTAAAAAATATTTTTTTATGTTTTGTTGGTTTACACATTCACTTATGTGAGATGGGTATATGTATATATATGAATCAAATGAACCAACCAATCCTTATGTGGATGGTTAAATAATCTGACCTGATATAATATTTTCGTATACTAGGGACATTGTAGGAGAACTTTGTTAATCTATTGGAAACAAACAAACAAACAAAACAAAAAAAATCAGGAGAGTCTGATGCTGCTTTTTACAACAAATGAAAGACACAAGGCTTTTGGTGCTGCAGCATAAGATCAAAAAAGTTTATGATTTTGAATAAACTTGTTAGGCAGAAAAACCAGACTCTTCCTGAGTTTTTTTCTATACCATGAAGATCCTAGCACTACTTTCATTGCAGGCAAATACTGCAGGCCATGAGATAGGAAAACACAGCCAAAATATAAGCATGTGACATTTTTTAATAATGGCCATTTCAGACCCTGCTGGCTTTCCCCTGCAAATGCCCAGCAAGTTTCTCAATTCAATGTACGAATGTCCTTCTTATTGTCATCCTTGTCCTCTCTGCTTCCTTGATTCTGACTAGTCCTCCACTGTGGTAGTCGATGGGGGATCACATAAGATGGCAGCAGCCAGTGCCCTCTTCCACCCTTGCCCTTTCCTCCTGTGCTTGTTTTTGTAGAGACAACGTAATTTTAAGTACTTCAGTTATGTGCAAGAGAGTGACCAAGTTGTCTCTCAGGACAGCCAGGAATGATGGTAGAAAAGAGATCAAGTGCTAAGGAGGAAGTCTACATCTCTGAGCAGATGACAAGGTATTCCCATTGCTGAGAAACTGTCCTCTCTGTACCTTCAGAACAAAAGCTGCCAAGCAATCTGTGTGACATTTCTGTTGCAAGAGCAGAAATAAAACATTGATGGATTAAGCTCCTGATTATATTCACAAGCTCCCGAGCAAAGTAGGGGTATACATGTGTAGGGCCACTCTAGGTTTAGGCAGCCCTTTCATGTGCAAAGAGCCTATAAGGAGCATATAGAAGCACACTGGCAATGTTCAAGGCCCTTAAGCAGACAGAGTGAGACAATACTTAGCAGAGTGTTGCTAGCTTTTGTTTCCACAAAAACAGGCTAAGAACAGGAAATGGCAAAGCAAAAATACTGGGTTATTAATTATACAGTACTATACAAGGCACAAACACTGATCCATAAGAGTTTCTCCGCTGAAAAAGCAGCAACTGAAAGACATGTAAATTGTGGGGGAGAAAAACACTGAAATTCCTATTTGGTGTTTTCTGATGTAACCTGAGCAGGTTGTTTTTAGTCCCCAGCCAGAATTCTTGGCCATGTTTTTGAAAGAAATTTGTCCAGTGCTTATCTGATAGATGCTTTAGCGAGTCATCAGTTAAATTCTCCACAGTTCAAGGAGGGTTCTGGGATGTGCAAAAATCAGGACTGCTAATAATGTCAAAGAAAGAAACAACTTGACATCAGAGTAGCTGGATAGGATGGATATTAGTAGGCTCCCAAAAAGAGTAAACTGTGACAGGAAGTTCCAGTCAGACTAATGAAGGGGCATCTTCCCCCTCCGATTGACTGTAGAACACCTCTCTCCATGAATTGCTGACTTTCTAAATGCATGAAGTCCATACCATTATCCCTATCTCTTTCAAGAAAGATATACTTGTATAACATAAGATGCATACAATACATAATTCATTCAATATGATTTAAAAGCGGAACTGTTTCGATGAGCTTCTGAGTCCTCATTACAAAAAAAAATCTGGCATCTTTTTTTTTCTTTTGATCTGTTGACATGGTGAATTATTTTAATGTGGCTATTAGGGGGTTATTTTTAGATGTTTTAATTGTGGTTTTATTGTCCAAAGTTGATATGATCAGTTGATATAGAAATAATGTAAACAAAAATAAATGAAGTGGTAGAGTGTGGGGAGAAGTTTTACTTTCTGATCCTGCAGAATATGACTAATGCAAAGATCTTTTAGTCCAGTGGAAAGAACCTTGAAATAAATTGAGAAGAAAACCTGCATTTCATGGTGTTAAAATTCACTTTCAATTCATTCAACCCAAGTTGTATTTTGTGCACACAGTAGGGCTGTACATTGTGATATTGTACATTGCATCTTTCCAGTTAATTTTAATGCAGAAAAAAAATTGCACCTGGAAATGTAGCATACTTTTTCAAGTCTTTCACTAAACTGTGTGGGAATCTGAGCCATTGAACAACAACAACAAAAAATCAACACAGAATGTCTTGTTCCAAATTAAAGTCTCAACATCCTTTTAAAACCTCAGAAATTTAAATGACCTAATTTGTTTGGTAGTAAAATCTGGGGCCATAGGCTTTACAGCAAGTCACATTCTTAAAACATCTTTAGCATCAGCACCATATAAGGTAGTCTGTATCCTGCTCTGTTCCCTCAGATCCCTGGAGATTAGCAGAGCCAAACAGAGATTGTACATTAAAAATGAAGATAGAAATATAGACTAAAAACAAGAGTCCTTACCGTATGCTTTTATTCTAGTAGGAAAAGATTACTTTCTGTACTCAAAAATGAAAAAGAACCGTCTTAATGACCATCCATGTCGAGGTTAACTCTGTACACACAGATGTTATTTTCCAGGGGCTAATTTGCAGATTTACAAAGCTGTTTTACTATACTCCATCTCATCCCAGGGAATCATGCTGCTGCCCTAAAGGGCTCCCACAAAATGCCCTTGTTGTATACCCTACTATCAATGCAGTTTTAATGCATAACATTCTATGTTTCGAAAGATCGTGACTGATAGTCACGACTGCTGAAATTCCAGCCCCACCAAACATCAGTCATGTAAAAGAAATCTCCAAGCACAACCTGTTGTCTGACACCTAGTAATTGTCTGAACTAGTGCGGCTGCTGGATGAGTGCTATTGAACAGCTGAAGTTTGAGAAAAGAGTTTAGTTGGGGCAAAGTGTGGGAATTACAAAGGGGGCGTTGTCTTACCTGAACGCCTTTTCTCAGCAGGATGATGTAGAGTCCAAATGGATGGGGTTCTATGACGGCCTTCCTGCCTGGCAGACTGGGTAAAAACTTCGGCCACACCCCTTCCTTTGGGCGTGACCCCAGTTTTGACTTAGGCGAGAAACTTTGTTGGAATTAACCTTGCAGCTCTTTATTATATCTTTATTATATCCCTGCCTAGACCTATCCTCTGGGTGGGCTTGGACTCTACATCATCCTGCTGAGAAAAGGCGTTCAGGTAAGACAACGCCCCTTCTCCAGCAGGATGACTGTAGAGTCCAAATGGATGGGACATACCAAAGCCCTCATGTCCCCCTGGGAGGGAATGTCTAGGCTACCGAACTCTGAGCAGATACGACCTGTTGAAGAACTCTTCTGCCAAAAGCCGCGTCTGCTGCTGCTAGGGAGTCTAAACGGTAATGTCGAATGAAAACCGAAGGTGAGGACCAGGTTGCGGCCCTGCAAATCTCCTCCACCGGAGCTTGCGTTAGCCACGCCGCAGATGTGGCTGCGCTCCGAGTTGAGTGGGCAGTCACCTGATTGGGTGCTGGCAAATCCTGTGAGACGTAGGCCTGCGCTATGCAGGCTCTGATCCACCTGCCTATGGTGGAAGAAGATACCTTCTTTCCCATAGTTGATGGTTGAAAGGACACAAATAATGCTTCAGTCTTTCGGAAAGCCGAGGTGCGTTTCACGTAGAAACACAGTGCTCTCCGTACGTCTAGCTTGTGCCATCTGTGTTCTAGCTTATGTTTGGGTCTTGGACAGAAATCAGGAAGCGTAAGTTCCTGAGATCTGTGAAAGGTGCTATTTACCTTCGGGATGAAGGTCGGGTCTGGTCTAAGAACGACCCTGTCTTTGAAAAAGGTACACAGATCCTTCCTTACTGACAGTGCTGCTAGTTCTGAAATTCTCCTTGCCGAAGTAATTGCCACAAGGAAAGCTACCTTCAGTGATAGGTGATGGAGTGAGCATGTTTCAAGAGGTTCGAAGGGTGCAGATGTCAAGGCTAGAAGGACCCTAGGCAGGTTCCAGGACGGGTACCTGTGTATGACTGGGGGCTTTGTGTTAGACGCCCCTTTTAAAAAGGCATTAATCGCTGGATGTTGTGCTAGGGAAGTTAAGTTGTCGCAGGAGAGTACGGTTGAGAGGGCCGATATCTGTCTGCGGATGGTATTGACTGATAGGCCCCTATTAAGACCCTCCAATAGGTAGTCTAGGATATTGGGGATAGATACTGCGGTCGGGTCTAGGTGAAGCGAAGCGCACCACCTACAGAATCCCTTCCATGTAGCGTCGTAAATCCTATTGGTGGACGCCCTTCGTGATGCCTGTATGATCGATATCACCCCTGCAGAATAAGATTGTTTAGTTAAGCTTTGCCGCTCAAATGCCAAGCGGCTAGTTGTAGCCACTGGGGATCTGGGTGTACAAGCTTGCCCTGACTGAGTTTTACCCTGTCCGGGGGAATCCTCCACGGAGGTGATATCGAAAGGTCCACGAGGTCGGCAAACCACGGGCGCCGTGGCCAGTGAGGGGCAATGCAGACCATTTCTGCGCCCTCCAGGATCATCTTGCGTATGGTTGCCGGTATTAGTGGCAGCGGTGGGAAGGCGTACAGGAGTTGCGCCGGCCACCGGCACCTGAGAGCATCCGTTCCCTCCGATCCCGGGGACGGGAATCTGGAGAAGAACCTGGGGAGTTGTGTATTCTTGTGGTTGGCAAATAGATCTAGGTGCGGTTGTCCGAACCTCCGGGAGATCTCCTCGAAGAGAGCCGGGTCCAGACGCCATTCCGACTGGTCCACCTTGGCTCTGCTCAGGGAGTCTGCCTGGGTGTTTGTTTCCCCTGAGATGTGTTCCGCTCTGATGGAACTCACATTGGCTTCTGCCCACCGAGCCAGAGCCAATGCTTCTTTCATTAGTTCCACTGATCTCGTTCCTCCCTCCTTGTTTACATGTGCCTTGGCTGCTACATTGTCTGTAAGCACGAGGACGTGCCTCCTCGTTACTAGGTGTGAGAAATGACGGAGGGCCAGGTGTATGGCCCGGAGCTCTAGCCAGTTGATGCTGTGTGACAGGTCCTTCTGACCCCACTGGCCCTGTGCTATCTGGGTCCCCAGATGGGCTCCCCATCCGAACAGGCTCGCATCTGTCGTGAGCGTGACCCTGTTCGGTTCCCTGAATATGCTCCCCTTGAGTGTCATGGGGGATAGCCACCATTTTAGTGATTTCATCACCTGTGCTGGTACCAGCACACTCCTGTTGGAGGTGCTGAGGTTCCTCCTCTGGTAGGGTAGGAGGAACCACTGCAACTCCCTCGAGTGGAGCCTTGCCCATGGGATGATGCCCATGCAAGATATCATCTTTCCCAGGAGCTTCGAGAGTTGTAGCAAGGGCACTCTCCTGATCTCTTGAATTTGGTGGATTAGCTTGGATATGTTGATCAGTCGCTCCTGGGAAAGGAATACCCTGCACTGTGACGTGTCTATCACCGCGCCCAGGTGTTGCAGTCTCCTTGAGGGAATGAGGTGGCTCTTGTTTAGATTGACCGAGAATCCGTGCCCCTGTAGGGTTCGGATTGTGGTCTTGAGGTCTGTCCTTGCTTGTTCCCGAGATCTGGACTGAATCAAGATGTCGTCCAGATAAAACTGGACGCGAACCGGAATCAACCTGAGATGGGCCGCTAGTACAGCTAAGATCTTTGTGAATACCCTTGGTGCTGACGACAGTCCGAAGGGTAATGCCCTGTATTGGTAATGTCGCCCCGCGTAGGTAAATCTGAGGAATTTCCGGTAGCTGGAGTGGATGGGGATGTGTAGGTACGCCTCTGTGAGATCTATTGAGGATAGTAGATCGTCTTCCCTGACGCTGGCTAGTATGGACTTTAAGGAGTGCATTTTGAACCTCCTGTACTTTATGAAATAGTTCAGGCCCTTCAGGTCCAAGATTGCTCTCCACCCTCCTGATGTCTTTGGGATAACGAAGAGGATAGAATAAAATCCTCTTCCTTCCTCTTCCTTTGGTACCTTCTCTATTGCTTGAATTGACAGGAGGTGATCTATGGCCGAAGTTATCAGCCTTGTCTTGTGTGCTCTTCTGGAGATGGGACATCTGATGAACCGGTTTGGAGGGGGAGAACAGAAGTCTAAGGTCAGGCCATGCCTGATCGTTTCCAGGACCCAGGCGTCGGTAGTGGTCTGTTCCCAGACCTCGGTGAAATTTCCTAACCGACCCCCGATGGGTGTATCCTGTTTGGCGTCACTTGGTACGCTTAAAGGATCTGCCTCCCGCTCCTCTATATGGGCGTCTGGACTGGAACTGGCCCCTGGCTCCCGGGCTTTGGCGATCCTGGGTTCGATCCTGTCTCGGGTAGAAGGATCGTGAGCCTCTGGGCCAGTCCCAGGATTGCCCTGATCGAAAGGGCTGCCTCCATTCCCAGGGGCTTCCTGGGCGGGAGCCCTGCCTCCGGAAGTCCTGACTGCCTCTCCTGTCTAACTTCTTTGATGGATGTACTAGGATTTTTTTCTTGTCTCTGCCTTCGCTGACATGTGGATCCAGAATGGAACCAAATAGGGCCTCTCCACTGTATTTGGACGTCGAGAGACGCCATTTGGACCTCAGGTCTGTCTTCCAGTTTTTGAGCCACAGTAGCCTACGCGAGGCCACTGTGGCCGCAATGGATCTTGCCGCATACTTTGTTGCGTACAGTGAAGCGTCAGACATGAACTGAGAGGCCGCGAGGAGTTTGGCCAATGTCTGGTGTACTCTGACCTGGTCTGGAGGCACCGTGCCCTGCAGTTCCCTCAGCCACATGATGCAGGCCCTCGCGAAGAATGATGATGAGGTGGCTGCTCTGGCCGCCCAGGCTGCAGCCATGTGGGAACGCCGGAAGGAGTGTTCAAATTTCTTCTCCTCAGGTTTCAAGACCTCCGCCATGTCTCCTGGAATCGCGGAGGTAGAGAATAATGAGATCAAGGGGTTATCTACAGTGGGAACCTCTAACATGTTAGAGAAGGAGGGAGATAGGTTGAAAAGCTTTCTTTCCGCGCTGTTAGGAGCCGGTGGGCTTGCAAGTGAGGACCATTGTTCCTCCAGCGTGGTCATGAAGACCTCCGCACATGGAATGTACTTGTCCTGTGGGACCTTTTTGGCAAACAGAGGGTTGGCCTCCTTGCTAGTCGATGGCCTCTCATCCTGTACTGATGTTAGGCTGACTGTGGAAACTGCCTTAATCAGGAGTGATTTTAGGAGCGCTGGGTTAAAGAGGCCAGAGCTCGTCTCCTGCTCAGGTGCGGTTTCCTCGTCCTCCGATAGGGGCATGTCTGACATGTCAAGATCTACTGAGTCACCCTCTCCTAGTTGAGAGGAAGATTCAGAGATGTTGGTAGGGGGTGGCCTAGCTCGTCCCTTACGGGGTGTGTGAAAGGCCACTTGCCCTTTGGAGGCCATGAATTGGGAGAATGCATCCTGCATGAATGCCTGAAATCGTGCCGACCATATGTTCTCCTGCGCTTTGTCGCTGGGGTGAGGCGCTGGAGTGTGGTCGGGTGAGGGAGAAGAAGCTGGTGAGGAGGGATTGGAGGAATCTAACTGTTCAGTTTCCCCAGGAGGAGACCAAGTCTTGAGCACTTCCTCGGCAGTAGGTTCTGTGCTGGTCGCCACTGGGACAGGGGAAACCAAATTTGTCCCATTGGCATTGGATCTCTGTGCCTGCTAATTTGTCTTTCTAAAGCCAAATGTCTCCTCAGAGCCTCTCGCTCAGCCGTTTTAGACTGTCCCTTCTGAGTAAGGTGCTTTGTTTTAGCTTTCTTCTTCCCCCCCACCTCTGATTCAGAGGATCTGCGTTTTCGCTGCTGTTGTGGGGGGGACAATTGAGGGACCTGTGTGACTGAATACGAGACATTGTCTGCCATTGTGCCAGACACCCCGAGTAGGAAATGCCTGGGATGGGGGAATGAGGTACGCAGATCAGAGGCAGATGCTTGGGACTGTGCCCTCCTCTGCCTATACAAACAATGGCCGGACAGACAGGATTCTTTGGACCGAAGATCCTGCAAGGCAGTGACTAAAGGCCACTATGGGAACAGTTAGGGAAGAATGTTCCTCCTCACCTCCTCACCTAGTCCAGACAAGGTGCAGTTCATATGTCTCTCTCTCTCCCCCAGTCTGTGGCTGTGGCAACAGACCACGATAGGAAACGGTTATTTTACTTTCCCTCTTCCTTCCTCTGTCTCAGTTTCCTTGGGTAACCTCAGATCCTTGCAAGGGAAAAAGCCCTTTGTTTGCCGGAAAATGGAGTCCGGGTGAAGGCCCCGCCCCCAAGGGGAAACGGCGGGAAGATCAAGTTCCAAAATGGTGAATGGGGAAGAAGCCACGCCTCCCAATGGAAGCCCGGGAATCCACGAGGTTCAAGAGTAATGGCGGATCCTGATTTTTGCAATCAGGAAGACTCCTCTAGTCATGAGGGGCTGCGCCTTTCCTCTGGGTATAGGGGAATTCAGCGCCGGCTTTGCTCTTGCCGCGCTGTTTATCGCGCCGCTCAGCTGATCGCAGCCGAGCGGCGACCTGGTTTGCCGCTTCCCGCGCGGCTCAGCTGTTTCGCGCCGTGGCGCTCAGCTCCCTCGGCCAGGCTGCTCAGCTGTTGGGAGGGCCCGGAGGGCTACGCGCAACCCGGTGAAAACCCCCCCCCGCGCCGAACAGCTGCTCGGCGGGCCGGAAGAAAGCGAGCGATCCGGCCCGTTCCGAGCCTCCCCGGCTAGCCCCACTCACGAGTCCGCCGATCCTGTTCTAATCGCTGCCGGGAAGTTTCTCTTGTCAAGGGAAGAAGAGGGGATTCCTTTTTTTTTTTTTTTTTTGAGTTTAAATTCGTTTGTTTCTGAGAGCTGCCTCTCGCACTTGTACCAGGCTTCGAGACTGAGTCAAAACTGGGGTCACGCCCAAAGGAAGGGGTGTGGCCGAAGTTTTTACCCAGTCTGCCAGGCAGGAAGGCCGTCATAGAACCCCATCCATTTGGACTCTACAGTCATCCTGCTGGAGATGTGGGAAACGCACAGAGCATTGCTGGCTGTGGAATTCTGGGAGTTGAAGTCCACATGCCTTAAAATTGTCAAGGTTGAGAAACACTGGTCTACAGGAAACTATCAGAACCTATTGGAGCTACAGGTTGGTCAACATGGAATATATCTTTTCAGGCTACCTCTTCCATGAGCAGCTATGTATACCACACCTGCCACCACATTCTACAGATGAGATAAGAGGAAAAGTACCATTTCCAGAATAGAGCAATCAAACCCAGGCTGCCTCTAATTTAGATGGATGATAAGATACAGTTGATGACACATGGATACGTCCTCTGACTGATTCTCATACTGGTGCAAGGGTACTATGTAGATTTGCTCAAACTATACAATTTTTTTTTACAATAAGCCAAAGGGGTTATTGGAAATAAAATTGATGTTAGAGACATGGCTTTGCATCTTCTCATTTAAGAAGGTTCTAAAATAAAAACATAAATCAGCTGAAGCTGGAAACTTAATGGGCATAAGAGATGTTCAGAAATGCACTAGTGTGTCTGGGTACCATGATGCCTATCCCTTCCTTAAACATGCTCAGTACTATTAATCAAAAGAATGAAATATATATTTATTTATATCTCTCAGTTGATCTGTTTATGAATTATTCTGGAGTCTGTTAACAGCAACTACTTTTTCAGAGCATGTCAGCTGCATCTTATCTGTCTGGATTTGTAATCTGATGACAGGATGAATGAAACATCTCATTTCTTGATAGCAAAATGTCTACATGGCTGTCTATTTGGAACTAATGTTCCCAGTGTACCATACTAATGTCTGATACACTTTTCATGTGATATTCAGTGGCACTATGCCAGAGTAGCTTAACCATGCATAAGCCATATCAATACCCGTAAGTCTTTTCCTAGTCATACAGCAAGCTTGTCTCAACTTGAGCTGTATTTCATCGGTGGTAATGAGTCTCCACGACAAACATCATATGTGTCAGCCTGGGAGAAGAAAGATAAGCAGTACAAAGGTAAGGAGAAGGAGAAAAAGACACTATGATTTAGAAATGAAGGAGTAGAAAAGAGAGTTGTTACTCATTTGTCTAAAGATTTATAGGCTACCAATGATCAAAGATCTCTTTTATAGAGGAGAGGCTTGCAAATAAACTTCACATAGCTCTTACTCAAATATCTATATCGCCTTGGTTGCCCTTCTCAACTATTTTTGATATAAAAAAGAGAAAAGAAAAATGTGCACAATTGCTATCTCACTCCATAGCTACATTTTTACTGGCACAGATCTAGGATATAAAGGATAAAGGGCAATTTCCTACAGAAAAACAGCAGAGGAAAGAATCCCTACAAAGCCTTCTGCAGAACCAGTTAATTCTCATCCCTAAATGATAAAAAAGCCTAGAAATTTAAACTGTAGTCTAATTCTAATTTTGAACTGCAATTCATTCTTTTTTTGGCCTCTTCCCATGTGTTTTGGCAAGGTTTAGACTAACTTCTATAGAATAAAAACTTCTCCTTTTATGTTATTGTACAAAATTCTACCCATATGAGGGTGAATGCATATATAGTACTAAGCAAAATATAGCAGAAAATGTATGTGATTTTAATATGCATTATGTATATAAAAGCTCTAGAAGTTGCCATTTGCAATATTTCTTTTATTCACTTCATACATCACACATTTTTTGGTTATGCAAACCTGAAGACAAACAAATTTGGGACTGTTTGCAAAAAGGATTAAAACATCAATGTCTGCTTGCTTAGGCAGACAATTTATTTTAGAAAAATATGGTGTACTAAGTCAGAGTAGCATGTTTAGATAAAAAGATGAGGCTTCTATTGTGCAATAATGTAATTTTATAAGAATTCCATATAACTTTCACTTGTAATTTTCTCATGTTTTCTAACTGCTTTTTGAACATAAATGTCTTTTGATCAATAATGCTAAAAGCCATCTGTTTGGAAGAATGTAAGAAGTTTCTGAAAAATTCATCACCATTGATTGTGCCCATTTCTTTTCTTATTTGAATGTATTTATTCTGAATGCAGAGAGGCTGTTTAGAATTTGGATGCACTTTATTACAGATTCTCCCATTCTCAAGTGGGGAGATCTTGTATTCATGTCTCTCAAGTCTCAACAGTGCAAATAACTGTATTCTTAGCAATACCATTTCTATAGGATTCTGAAGTACGTGCCACTAAAGTATTCCATTCGATCATTATATTATATAGAAAACAAATGACATCACATAATTTAAATTGTAATTGTTATTTTCCAGTAGTGTACTAAGATTTATACAAGTAGTCCTTGACTTATGGCTACAGCTGGGACTGGAAATGCTGTCACTAAGCAAAAGTAGCTGTTAAGTGAGTTGTACCCCATTTTCTAACCTTTTCTGCTGTGGTCAGTAAGTGAATGAATGTGGTCATTTAAATGAACTGTGTGGTCATTAAGTGAATCTGGCTTCCCCATTGATATTGCTTTTCAGAAGCAAGCTGGAAACAGAAGTTGCAAACCGTAATCACATGACCGTGGGATGATGCAACCATGGTAACTATATGCTGATTGCCAAGCAATCGAATTTGGATCATGTGATAATGCGAGGATTGTATGACCTGTCACTATTCGCTTTTTTCAGTGCTAACATAATTTTGAATAGTCACTAAATGAACGGTCGTATGTTGAGGATTGTCCAATTAAAAAATCAGAATATCAACAGAAAGCAATTTTCTTAACTGTGCTGAAATGAATTTTTTTTTATTAATTCCTTTTTAAATAAATTTGCCAACAGAATTAAAGGTGTTTCTGTACTAAAAGTATTAGGAATTTCCGTGAATGAATATAATAGACAATTTTTTTTAATTAGGTTATCTATGTATTAGCCTTTTCCCAACCTGGTAACAGTAGTTGATAACTTTATAACACTGACACCATTGAATTATCAGAATCTGAAATCCCATGGTATCACCCACTGGAAACAATCATACTGTTTCTGTGGAGGACTTGTTGATACAACATGCTTTTACAGAGTTGCTAACCACTGATGGTATGATTAGGACCTGTATGTAACCTTCACCTAAATGGAGCTATTAAGAAACCTTAGACTGGTCTTTTGTTTGGAGTAGACGGAGTGTATGGCAAGAAATGCTCAACAATAGCTCTTAATAACTGAGCTTGTGATTATTTAACCATCCAAGTTAATGACTAACATTGTGTCTTCCATCAATAAACATACTTGTGTTAAACTGCCTATTGGGAATACAGGCAGAATTTAAAAGTGGCCAGTTCTCACTTTATATACTGTTTTGCTATGCCCATTAAAAAGGTGGGGCTTCAATTGCCCAGTCATGCTTGTCATTTTAATGCTGTTGATTTCTCAAAAATACCCCTGCCCTCTCCCCTCTTTGGAAATAAATGTTATTTATTTATACAGGCAGAAATGAAGGTCATTGCTCTTCCATTCTCTGCATATCACAACAGTGTTTGAACTGTATGTTCTCCACTGCATCTTTCCCCCTGAAATCCAGTTATCTTGCTGTATCATGACAGGAGATGTTGCTCAGAAGGATGAATAAATAATTCTTGGAGTATACACCAAAAGCATACACTTCCAAGAGAGTCACATAAAACATGAAGTTCAACTTAGCTGCTCAGTTAAAGGAAATAGGTACCTATATCAGGCAGCAGCAGCAGTATAGGAAGATACTGGAGTAGCTCATCCCCTTAGAAACAATCGCAAAAATATCATTTCATATAGTGCAAAAGATGGCAATGGTAAACCACTCTTGTATTTTACCAAGAAAACCATATGGATAGATAATATAAAATAATTGATGACACGGTACCAGATAATGGGCCCTTCAGGTTAAATGGCACTCAACATGCTGTGGAGGAAAACTGAGGAGCTTTCAAAGTACTAATGGTTTTTATGCTGCAAGTTCATAAAAGCCCTCAGGATGCTGAGTTGTTAATGTTGAAATGCAGACAGGGAGATTCTGTAGCGGCAAAAACATAATCTTCATGGAACATGGGAGTAAAAAGCATGAACATGGGAAAACAAAACGTAGCAAAAATTGAAATGAATCAACTGCACATTGAAAACTCAGGTATCAGAGAATTAAAATATAGTGGAATTGGATACTTCCATTCAGAAAATCGTAATTACTTACTAATGAGAACATCAAAAACAAAAAAGAAATAGTGTTGCTCTCATAGAAAAAAATATAGCAAGGATCTTACTTGGGTATAATGCAGTAAATGACCAAATAATATCAATTAGACTTTGCAGACAACTATTTAATATGATGGTTACCCAAGTTTATGCTCCAACTACTGATGCAGAAGTTGATGAGTTGAATAATTAAGGTCAATCTGAAATTGGTAGAACAAATAAGCAAGACATATAGCTTTTTCTTATAGGTTGGAATGTAGAAGTTGGAAATAAAGAAGAAAACCCATAGTTGGACCATATCGCCAAGGAAACAGAAATGAAGCAATGTGCAAATTTCTCCATTGCTAATACAATCTTCATTGCTAACACAATCTTCAAACAACCAATGCTATATACATCACCAGGTGGTATATACAAATATTAGACTGACTATATTACTGGTCCAAGTAATATAGAGGAAGATTTTGTTATAATGGTAAAGATGTGGCCAGAGACTTACTATGAAACAAATCACATGAGCAAGATCCAAGTCTGGCTAAAATGGAGGAACAAAGCCAACCAGTTTCAATGACACATCTTTGCAGGAATCGCATTGAAGTACAGAACTTCACTGATAGGGAACTAGAAGAATTGTGGAATTATATCAAAGATGTTATTAAGGATGAATGTGAAAACTTACAGCAAAGACCATAAAACCAGAAGAAAGCAAAGTGGATGTACAAATGGATGGTGGAAATTGCCATGAAGAGGAGAAGCCAAAGCCAAGGGGGGGGGGGGAAACGATTTCAAGAAGGAACTTATCAAAGAATTTCAGAAAACATCAAATATGGGAACAGATACAGAAAAACAAGGAAAATTTTCTAAAAGATCTCATACTTAGAAAGAGGTTCCAAGCTCAAATTGATATGCTAAAGCAGTGGTTCTCAACCTGTGGGTCGGGACCCCATTTGGGGCCGAACAACCATTTCACGGGGGGTCGCCAAACAACGCAGTCCGCCATTTTTCCCCCTTTTCCTTAGCTGTGCTACTCCCTTTTATTCTATTGGCTTTTGAAAGCCAATAGAATAGACTATCTTGAATAGAGTCTAATTCTATTGGCTTTCAAAAGCCAATAGGAATTGTCCAGGCTGTCTCTGCCCTGCTGAGCCCACCAAAAGTCCCATTCTGCAAACAGTGCTGCACCAGTTGAGTAGTCCTCGACTTACGACCGGTTGAGTAGTCCTCGACTTACAGCCGGTTGGGGGTCGCGGCATTTAAAAGGTTGAGAACCACTGTGCTAAAGGATGCTAATAAACAAATAGCAAGTAATTCAAAGAAGGTCAAACAAAAATAGGAAATTCTTTACAGTAGAGATTGTCAACATTCACGATACCTTAGAAGATACTCCCTATTTACAAGAACCTCTGAAGTTACATTAGTGTTCCGGTTATTATCAAGTTGGAAAGCAACAGGAGTTAGTGAAACATTTACAGAAATATGGCAAGCAATGGAACAAGAACCAGTGAAATTCTTACCATCCTATGCCAACAAATCTGGAGAATGACACTTGGTCAACAGATTGAATTAGCCTACATATAAATATCAAAGAAAGGCGACTTAACAGAGTATGCACACAATTGCACAATATTCTTAATTTTACTTGCTAACAAAGCATTGCTTAGAATTATCCAACATAGATTGAAAAACTGCACACGGAAAGGAAAATGCCAGAGTTCATGCTAATTTTAGAAAAGGCCAAGAAATAAGAGATATTGTTGCTACACAACAAAACAAGCCAAAGAATACTAAAAAGAAGTCATCATGTACTTCCTTGATTATAGAAAGGCTTTTGATTATGTTGATCATGTCAAGCTGTAGAAGGGGGTTAGAAAAATGGGAATCCCATATTATCTAATGCAGAACCAATACACAGATCAAGAAAGCACAGTACAGACGGAACATGGCAAAACAGACTGGCTCCAGGTTGGCAAAAGAATGAGACAGAGTTGTCTATCCTGCCATTTATTCAACCTCTATGCCAAATTGAATATTGAGAAAATTTGGTTTTGAAGAAAATGTGTGTGGTTTTAAAATTAGAGGAAGAAAATGAATAATTAATAACCTGGTTTATGTTAACAATGGACTTTGATAGCTGAGTATGCAAATAATCTGGAAGCTCTACTAAGGACAGTCAAGGACTGTCAATGGAATTACAATTAAATATAAAGAGGACCAAACTAATGATAACAAGTACAACAACCAGCAACATTGAAGATAATGAAATTGTTGATAGCTTTCTATGTAAGACCAACTACATAGAAAAGGAATCATCAATCAAGAAATATTTTGCAGATTAGCACTTTAATAGGCTGGTAATCACCATCAAAGCTGACACCAGCCAGAGCATAGAAAAATTGAAAGGAACAGTGCAAGAATGGAAGATATGGAGAGACATGGCCCACAAAATCGCCAAGAGTTGGACTTGTCTGAACAGGTATTATCATCATCACCATCATCATCAGGCTGGTAATGAAGACCTTCGAAAAGATATTCAGATGCTACAATATGTCTACACTTACAGAGACAAGAATTGTGCAAGGAATGGCTTTTCTTGTGATGGCTTAGGGAAGTTAAATTGTGGTATGTTAAAAAAAGTGCATTCAGACTTTTGAACTGTGGTGTTGGGAAAGATTACCAAGATGACTATGAAAAACTAAGAAAACGGAAAATGAAAAAAAGACGTGAGTGAACCGGCTCAAATTATCATATTTTGACATTTTATGTAAAACACAGCTCCCTTGAGAAATAAATTTAAATAAACAAACAAGCTGTAATGCTGAGAAAAATAGAAGAAAGCAGAAGAGCAGGATAATCAATCTCCAAGGGAGATGGGCAGTTTAGAAATAGGAAATATAAATACCGGTAAATAAAAAAGATAATAAATTAAAAAACAGAAGTGAGCTGGATGAACTTGATTACAGTCATGGAAGTGCACTGTGGGAAAGCATGAAGAACCAGACAGATCATCCTGTCTATTTATAAGTTTATCTATATGTCACTAAGAGTTGACAACTTGGTGACCCATAATCAACCATCACTGCACTTGGCAGCTCAAAATTATTTGATTTATTCCATGGACACTTGACAGATAAAGTATAGCACCGAGATATAAGTCAATCCTGTATATATAGCACATTGTATAACTCTATACTATCTCCAGTTTGGTTCCAATTCTATTCTGCTAGTTGGACATTTCTACATGCAAGGGCATTTTTGTAAGTATTCAAAGGAACAATCCCATTTGAAATTTCAATTCAAATTCCCATTTGAATTGTAGTACATGACTGTTGGCAATAGAGCTCCATTTTAATATAGTCCAGTGCCTCTTCCCTGTATGTACTTATGTATTTAACCACACTTAGAAAGCAACCCAGCCACTTGAGATTAATAGTTTCCTGCCTGAGCAGGGGGTTGGACTAGATGACCTCCAAGGTCTCTTCCAACTTTATTGTTACTATTCTTGCTATTATTATTATTATTATTATTACTTACATTCAAGGCATTCTTAGCAGCTTCTGCTTCTGAGCGACTATCAAAGCTAACGAAACCTACAGGCTGAAAGAAGAGAAAAATTAGAATGTTTCTGGAGTGTTAAGAGTCAGAATTATCCATGACTTCATTTGCTACTTTTAATTCAAAAATTAAGTAGAAAAACCTCATTTGAAATTTTGATGATACTCCAAATTAAACACAATTACATTGTTTTTAGTATCTTTAGTTCATAAGGTGGAATTGATTTTTGTTGATTAAACTTTGTTCTGTTCTAGGAATGCCCAAACATTTCATTTCTCATTTTTTCAGCGTGAAATTTCATAAAATATCCCTTGTCAAATGCTGGATGGGACTTTCCAAGCATTTTGGAAGCATTTCAGTTTTGAAAGTCACTGTCTTGAACTTGGAATTCCTCTTGTTTCAAGCTCAAGCTTCTTCCAAAATGCTCAAAGCATCTTGAATTTCACATTCAAGATGTCTGTTTTCTCAACATTTCATACTTGACATATTTAAAAATAAATATTTTGGACAATTCTATTTGATGTTACATTCTACATATTAAGTAACAATTTTAAAAGACCATGGTTAATTTTATTTATTTCACATTCTTGGAAACTTTAGGGGATCGTGCCTCCAAAATGAATCTTAAAGACCGTGAAATTTCCCATCTGTGGAAAATCATTTATCCAATATCAAAAGAATCAGAATATGAAAACAAAAGCAAATTAAACAAATTAAAAGGAAGAAGTGATTACTTAATTATTTCAAAATGCTTCATCTACAATCTGCATTTACCAAGAATTAAGACAGGAGTGTTGTGTTAAGACTAATTCATCAATAAAAACATTAAAGCAAGGAAGTATTTGTACAAGAGCACTTAATTTAGCAGAAACTACAGAACCAATCTTACTTCTGTTCTTGCCTTTTTACTTTCATAGTATTTAAACAGATTTAACCTAACAAGTGAAAAACAATCAAAATATTTAGGCTAGGTTTCTTATAAAGATTTTTAGACAAATTATATTTTTAAGTATTCTAGGACACTGGCTATGAAGAATGGCCTTAGATAATATAAATATTTATCCTTCCCTAAATGTGTCATACTGAGAGACTTGTCCCGGTGGAGAGTAAATACAGTTGGAGAAAATAATCAAGATTCAGCTATTCTGTTTTTATACCTAAATATTAGAAATAAAGATTTGGGTTTTATTGGCCAATAATGTCAAATTATCTATTTCTTTAAAATTTGGATTAGCTATCAAATGGACAACCCAAAAGGTCTTTATCCTTTTTTAAAATCATAGCAGCAGCAAATTCCTACATGTATACATTCCACTGCCGTCGGTCCCGTTCATGGAATTAAAACTATAAGAAGAAAATCTGCAGCCCTATGACAGCAGCCCCTGGCAGCTGCTGCTAGCAGCACCTTGACAGTTTCACTTTTAAACAATAGGGGTTCAGTCTGAACTCAGTCCAAAAAGCAAGAGACTTTCTAGGAAAGTTTAAAGATGAACTGGAAGAAATGCAAATGGAAGTGACAAAGGACGCCAACACTCTGGACCTTAAAGAGCTAAAACGAAAAAACTGAGGAAGAGGCAACATTAGGTAATGGCAGGTAATGCGTTTTCTAAGTTTTTGGTATAAACATCAATTTTAAGTCTAGTGTGAAATATAAATGGAGCAAATGCTCCTCAAAAAGGAAAAAAGTCATCTCAAAAAATTCAGACAAGACACAGTTTGTCTTTTAAGAAATGCGTATCAGAAAAAAGGATATAAAATATTTTATCTGCAAAAATGTATTTCAGTCAGAATTAAAAAGAGAAGTTGATTGTTTTATATGTAAACCTCAATTAAAACCTGAACTGATATTGACTGATATTTATGTGTTTATTTGTTCAATTTCTATAGCCACCTGTCTCAACCAATGACTCTAGGTGGCTTACAGTATAAAAACTATAAAAACAATTGGGCAATATGTAGGGTAGATATGTGGGATTGGAAATGATTTCCATGGAGTCAAGTCTTTGATCATGAAAATTTATGCTCCAAATGAGGATAAGGTAAATTTTTACCAAGAAGTTATGAACAAGCTAACCAATATGAAAATTGGTATTTAAGGGAAATTGGAATGGAGTAATTTGTTGTAGGAGATCAACAGTCTGAGCTAGAAGGCAGGGTTAGACATATCATGAATTTGCACAGCCACGAGGGATTCAAGTCCAGCTCCCCATGAATTCCTTTCACCCTTATTTACCACCCAATTAGCCTTGACCTTTAGATTTGACTGTTAGACCAGCACCAGAAGGCAAGACAATAACGGATGGAACCAAATCAAGGAGAAGCAACCTGAAATTGAGAAACTTCCTAACAGTGAGGATAATCAACCTGTGGAATGGTTTGCCTTCAGAAGTTGTGGGTGCTTCATCACTGGAGGTTTTTAAGAAGAGACTGGACAGCCACTTGTCTGAAATGACATAGGGACTCCTGTTTGAGCAGGGGGCTGGACTAGAAGACCTCCAAGGTCCCTTCCAGCTCTATTCTGATTGATTCTTGTGTATAGGTAACAATAATAAACTTTTCAGTGTTTTGAAATTAGGAAGTGTTACTGGTTCTTTGACCATGACATTTATCCACTGCAGGACAGTACCTCTGAGAAAGTTATTAAAACAGATAAATGATCAAAAATTTGTTTTTACATGATGAATAATCTAGAGCTTGTAAGTGCATGAAGATACAAAAATAGTGATGCAAAAGAATACACATTATTCTGAAAGACATAGATCTTTCTCAAGAATTAATACGTTTTGGATATCCAAGAATTTGGCTACTAGTGTGGATATACCGCCAAAGATATTTTCAGACCACAATACAGTGACTTTACTATTTAAAAGGAAAACTATCCATCTTTCAGATGGAAAGTAAACATTACTGCAAAAGAAACAGTAATGAAAAATTGTAAACAGAAGTTAAAGGCATTTTTATAGTAATTTTAATAAAGGTAGAGACTTAAGAATGGTTTGGGATGCAAGTACAGCTTTTATGAAGGGATATTTTATACAGCATAATAGTAAACTAAAAAAAAGAGACAAGAAAATGTGATTTTAGGTCAGATAAAAATGAAAGAATTAAAGCAATCCCCCCCAAAAAATTATTTAACTCCAAATTAAACTTTTACAACAGCAGTGTTTTTTGTTAATAGTAAGAGAAATGGAAGTAAAAATAAATTATACAAAAAAATTTGAACTTGCAAATTCGGGAAATGATTGACATATAAATTGAGGAACGTGAGAAAAATATTAAAATATTAAAATTAAAAGATAGAAATATTATATTAACAAAAAAAATGTCATCAGTGCTATTATGTATGATGATTTCAGCTGAGAAAATGAAGATGATTTTACACAACTATAATCAGTTTGGATTTTCACCTAAAAGCTGAGGGACAATATTAGGAACATATAGGATATTTTGGAATACTCACAATAACATAATGAAACGTAAACAGCATTGATTTTTTTTATGCAGAAAGTCCTCTGACAATTTTGAATTGGGCACTTTTGTTTAAAATTTTGAAATATATGGACTTCAGAGATAATTTTATCAAATGGGTAAAATTTATATCCCACAAAAGGTACAGTTAATTGTGAACTGAGAATAAACAAAACTTGTGAGTTACAGAAAGGGACTAAACAAGAATGCTCCTTGTCACCATTGCTATTTATTTTAGCTTTGGAAGTATTGAAGAGAGATAAGATAAGATGAGAGAAATGCTGGAATGAAGATTAAAAGAAAAAGACATAAATTACTAGAATTTGCTGATGACCTGCTGATAATTTTGGAAAACCTCCTGAAAGGAGCAGAACTATTTATAGAAAAACTAAAGCACTTGGGGTGTTAGCTGATTTTAAAATAAATAAAAGACAAAGATGTTAACAAAGAATATGAAACTGGAAAAACAAATGGAACTGATGGAAAAAGACGGTTTTAAGAATAAGAAAAAGTGAATTACTTGAATACGAAACATGAATGTAATAGAATAATTCTCGTTAAGACATGAAATGAAATTAAGGACATGATAAGATTTGTCATTTTGGGGAGAATTTATATGATAAAAATGAACATTTTGTTTAAGAATAATGTTTTCTGTTTCAAATGGTATCTATTATGAAAATTGATTGCTATTTAAACAATGACAAAAAGATATAACTAAGTTTTTATGACAATGAAAAAAGAAGAATTAAATATAAAATATTTCAACATGCAAAGGAAAGAGGATGGGACTCCTGATTTGAAATTACATTTTGTAGCCTGCTGCTTAGTCAGGATGAAGAATGGATTTTGCTAAGAAATAAGAGAATTTTAGAATTAGAAAAGCACGATTTGAGCTTTGGATGGTATGCTTTTTTTATGGTATGATAAAAGTTAAGGTTAATGTAGATTTTGAGAATTATTATGTTAGAAATGCCATAACGAGACTATGAAATAGATATAAACCCAGGCTCTGCCTGAAAATGCCTTTATGGGTCTCAGCATAAGAAGCGTTTTACAGGAAGGAAACAGTAGATGGAGAAAAATGGTTAACTTATTAAGAGCTGTTATAACAGGAACGTGGAGAGTATAAGATGAACTCAAAAGAGCAATTGACTCAAAAGAGGGATTTAGTTTTTAATGTTTTTTGCATGCATGGTTAAGAGAAAGATTTAAAGTAGATAATATGACATTTGGAATTGACAACAGAGGACAGATTATGAAGTTTAACTATGTACAAATGATGAACATGTAATTGCTAAAATGTAATTTAGCTGAAATTTAGAAATGGAAAAAGAACAAGTGATATACTATGATAAAACGGGCTAAGAACTTAGACACAATGCACTGATGGAACCATAGGAAAATACATGGTTAAAAGGACTGAAATTTACATTATGTTGTAAGCTAAAATATATTTTTGATAAAATGATGTAACTTTGGTATATGACTCCAGAAAAATGATCTAGAATGCAGAAAGGTACTTTAAATGCATGTTGAACAACAAGTATCATTTTTATCATGCCTAGTGAACTTGTAAAAAAGCCAGAAATTTCTGGGTTCAAATACATGCAATGATACAACAAATTTTAAAGATCAATATTCAGCCAAAACCAGAACTTTTCTTGCTGGGATTAGTGGACAGTCAATTAGAAAGGATACAAGGAAGATTATTTTTATATATGATTATTGCTACAAGACTATTATATGTGCAAAAATGGAAAGACTCTGACATGCCCACCATGGAGGAATGGTTGGTGAAGATGACAGAACTTGTAGAAATGATAAAATCAGCTTGTTTGATTAAAGGTCAACAACTACATTTATCAGTGATTGGAAATTCCTTATGGACTTCTTGCTGAAAAAAAAGGAAAAAAGCTTGTTTTATTGGTTTGAAGATTAGATATGGTAGCTTATGGAAAGAAGGAAATTATGATATAGCTTTAGAGACAGAGGGTGGAATATAAATGTATTTATAACTGCTGTCAAAAAGATGGGAAGTCACTTTTTCTTTCCCCCCTGCTTTTTTCTTTTCTATTTGTATTTCTCTTTCTATTTTCTTTCTTATTTTGTTTCTTTTCTAATATGTCTGTATTTTTTATCCTGTTAAAATGTCTTCAATAAAATTATATTTTAAAAAAGTGAGATTTGTATACATAACATAATCACAATCATACCTTCTGTATGTCAGTGGTCACATTTTGAAGATGGGCAGTGGGCGGGACACAATTTTAATTGTTCAAGTACATCTAACATACATCTCTAACACATCTTTAGCTCTTACTAATACTAAATCAACTAGAAAGACAGTAATGGGTTGAAATTGTGAGTTCAGTTATTCTGATTATTTTCAGTGACTTTTGTCACTGATATGTAAATCTCTGTGCCAAAATTTCATACCAACTTTACTGTTTATAATCTACTGCATCTTAATAACTTGCTATGATGTTTATGATGATGCATTTGTTCAATGTTAGCCTTACCTGCTTTGAAGTGAGTTTAATAAGAGAACCTTCATACCCCTGGAGAGAAAAATAAAAACAATATATGTACAAGATAATATACAAGTTCTTTAGATCTGTACATTTGAATATATCAACACTTTGTCACACAGTAATATACAGCATTCTTGGCTTTAAAAGAGCAGCTACAATAATTCATAAAAAGACCTAATTATTTCATAAGTCGTTAAGGCAGGCAACTTAACTTAAGGCAGGAACTTAACTTCATATTCAATATTAGGATAAAAAATGAGTTAAACTATTAAAATTATATACCATTACTTAAAAGTATTCATTATTGTTGGAACTACAGATACTTCTAACTTACTGACTGCAACTGGGATTGTTACCAAGTGCAGAGTTGTAAAGTGAAAAATGACATGATTGTGCCCAGTGTGATCACATCTGATGACAATTTGGCAGTTCCAGCCGGGGTCACATTAAGTGGATCACTGTGCGTTATTAAGTGTGACATCATGTGATTGCAAGTTTTGACTTCCTGCTGGCTTCCTCATTGGCTTCGCTTGTCAGAAGCTGCCTGTGAAGCTCACAAACGGCAAATCACAGGATTGCAGAGCGCTAAGATCTTTATAAATGCATGCCAGCTGCCAAGTGCCCAAATCACCACGACTGAGGGGGCGCAACAGTTGCAATTTGAAAACCTGTCATAAGTCTCCTTTTTCAGCACCATCATAACTTTGAACAATTGCTGAATGAGTGAGGATTATCTGTACTGTATTTTGAGTAAAGCATAGAGGAAAAAATCCTACAAGCAAGATCAAGTTTATCCCAAAGGTACTTTTTCCAAAAGACAACTTGACATTCTTGGGTTTTTTTTCTTTGAAAAAGTTTCCCTTTTCATCCAAGAAGATTCTTCAGGTCTTTTTGGATGAGAAGGGAAACATTTTCAAAGAAAAATAACCAAGAAAATCCAGTTGTCTTTTGGGATGATTGAGAATCTCCATTGATATGTTTGCTTTGGAGTAAGTTATTATACCATAGTGCTTAATTAACATGGGCATCCATTCCTAACAACTAAAAAGTGCCAAAATGACATCATGTGTGCCATGCTGTCATGAGCTCCACCATTTTGTACTTACATCATGATGCAATGCACAGGAATTTGCACTGCAACATGCTCATGTATTCAGGACTGTTCTATAATGCAAGGACTCTACTGCTCTGAAACTGTTGCTGCCCTGGGTTCTCTCCATACTGTGGGCTTGCCAATTAACTATTGATTCAGTTCCATTCCAGAAGAAATGCTGTGTAGAGAGTTTTGCAGTCTTTTCTTTCTAGATCTAGGGCAAAGATTTGCCCGCTGGTGTAAACAACTCCTTTGCCATGTCTGATAGCTCCCTTGTGAAGTCAAGCCACTATTTCACCATTATTAGGTATGATCAGTTGGGCACTTTTACTGCTGTCCACTTGGACCCGATGACCTTCAAGGTCCCTTCCAACTTTATTATTATTATTAAAAGTACCTAAGGAATCACACACACACACACACACACACACATTGCAAACACTGATAATAAAACAGCTACAATGAGGCTAAGGGCACAAGCGAACTGCCAGTTCTTCTGCATTTCGACAGCTATCTGGGTAGCCTTTCCCTTTACCCCTTCTCTCCTTTGTTGAAACAATCTAATATTTTCATTCTTACTATGTAATTCACTGGTGTTGCAAATTGTCCCCAAGTGTAAAGGCATGTGGGAATGACCTTGAGAGACAAGGAGGAAGCTAAAGCCAGAAGAATGATCAGATAAGACACAGCTTAACCCAAAGAAGGAATGAGGGCATGGCAAATGTGTCAGAAGGGATCCTCTCTAGTGTTTTGAGCTGTAAAGGTGACAAGGAGAAATGTACTGTCAGATTTGCAACATTCATTTCACCTTATGAAATTTGCAACACTCATTTCACCTTATGACTACCTTATGAGGTAGTCCAGACACCCAATGAAACTGTTCTACTTTATTGGTATTAGAGTGTTACAGTGTTATTAAAATTATTAACAGAATCTTGCAAGTCTGATTCTGTTTTCAAGCCTTAATAAAAAGGCTGTCCGCTAAGAATACCAATATTTTTTATTAGATTTATCTTACCTTTATTACTTTATAAATAGCTCAAGTCAGCAAACATACCTAACATTCTTTCCTTCTCTTATTTTCCGCACAACAACCCAGTGGTGTGTGTTAGGCTGAGATAAAGTGACTGGCCGAAAGTTACCCAGTCAGCTTTCATGCCCAAGGCTAGAACTTAGTGTCCTGGTTCCTAAGCCTGAGTTGAGGATGAGTACTAGGGTTAATAGCTGATGTAACAAGGGCACCCATGTTTTTTTAAAAAAAGTTGGCAAGCAATGCTACTACAGGAAAAAAAACATTTGGGGGCTTCCCATTAATAGAGATTGTTAATTTCCATCTTTCCTGAGGCAAACTTGTAAAAGGCATGTTTAAATGGTTTAGAAAGTACCATGTGGAAGATACAATGGAAGATACCTCAAGTATTAAGAAACTACTAATGGGATATATATTAGGGATTTGCAAAGCATTCAAAAGAGATATTTGACAAAGCAGGGGAGCATAAGCAAACCACTTCCCTGTGAAGTGTTAAAGAAACCAAGTCTTCTGCAAGGTAAAAGGCTTGCAAAGCATCTGGCAGTTTTAACATTTCAAAGAGAGGTGCTTTGTTGTTTCTAACACATTTGGTGAAACACTTCTTTCAAATGCTTTGCATAGTCATAATAGTATGCGTATTATGAAGATGTCAAACAGAAATGACACAAAAAAGAATTTTTTTCCCATGATACTCACTCGAAAGGGGGTGGTAGGGAAATGTAATGAAGTGGATTAAAAGATTTCATTATCAAGAAAGATGATTTTATACATATATAGGCTAATATTATGCTTTCTATAAATGAAAATGAGATTTATCAACCCAGAACACACCAAAAATTGTGTTAGATTTGTATGATTCAGTTGCCGGTATTAGAAAATAAAAAAAATAGTAGAATATGCACATACACCTTTGAAGAATATATGGTAGCACATAAAATATGTGACATGTCATTTACAGACATTATGAACTCTACCTAATCTTTATCATCGGTAGAGGCTCATATGTGTAACTTGGAGCCTTCCTCACAGCACTGTTAATATTTATAGTCATTTTGAGGGGGGAGCGTTTGGCCAACTTTCAGTCTCTTTGAAAGTCCTTCTAGCCAAGTTTTCAACTGAAATAAGATATTACAATTAACTGTATTCCAAACTTTTTAAAATCCAGATACCAGGAACATTGTATTCTCCTGCAGGAGAACCCTGTCAGACATTAACGTGGAAACATGCCATTTATAATAACAACACAAATCACAATGTTTCTATAAATAAGCACACTGACTCTTGGGCTCAGTTTTTTCTTCCAAGGCTGGTAGTCAAAGAAAGTACCTTGAATGGCCTGAACAAGAGATAGAGCTCTCGAGGTTTGATATCCAGGGGCAGACCACTGACAAAGAGTGTCCGTACCTTCAAAAAAACAAACAAACAAAAAATCAAGAAAATGAAAGCAACTTTCTGCAAATTTACTCCATATAAATCAACAGTAAGGTGTCAATTCTTCCAGATTAAAGCTTCTCTCTCTGCAATTATACTTTCTTACTATAAATGAATGCACAAAGCTGAATTTCTTTCTGAAAATGATTTTCACTTGTTGACTCCAGTAGACAAAATCCAACCAACAGATTTGCAGTCACTGCTATCTCCAATTCTTATGATTCTGTTACATTCTCTTGTGTTTCTATAGCATTTCACATAAGTAAGCAGGTTGAAAAAATTGAACAAACTCTCCCCATCGATTGGGGACATATATGTACTTAAAGCTATCTTGGCTTATCAAATGATGTTTCCGCAACTTAATTCAATAAATTTTCACAGAACTATTAAGCAGACTTGTTGAATTTATAATAGGCATATTGAATATATATTCCCGTATGTATTCACTCTCCTTCTTACATTTTTTTTCTAGATTATTTGAAGCAATAGGTTTTTTTTCTGAATATTTAGAAATGACTTTAACTAGCATGAATATGGGAATTTGTGTGGCGCTGCTGCATATTACTGAATACTACTGTCATTACAATAAGTCTCTATTTGGATAAATAAATAGAGATGTCCCTATTTATTATTTATTTATAACATTTTTCAATAATACTCTGCTGCTTTCTGCAATGATTTTACTCTACCTTACAGAAAAGATGTGCAGCTGCTTTAAGAAAAGAAATTGTCAGGCTTCCAGTTCATTTCCTGACTTATGATTTCTACTGTTAGCAACTGATCCTCAGAATCTGTTCTAGTATCTGCCTTAAGTACATTCCAAACTCCTAAAGGGCCTCTCCAAACTCTGCTCATATCCAACTGTGCAAGCTGAAATGCCCCGTTTGTACCCTGTTTCACCAATGTCCTCCAGCATTAGGAAGGTGCTTCACTTAGTACATATCTACACATTAAGTTGAATATTTTGACCTAATTGGTGCTGCTTTTTTTTTTTTAAAGATATATGCTGGTTTCAGTATCATGAGAGAAGTAATTTCAGCCAGGCCAAAACATTCTTCCTTTCAGCAAATTGCTCCACATGAAATATATTTGCTTGCTTAGCCTTCCACCTCATTCTTCCATATTCTCATATCTCCCTCTGCTGCAACAACAACAAAAAGCCAACAGCAACTCTTTCTTAACAGGGTAGTAATTAGAGAAAGACCCAGGTCTACAATCAACACAAAGGAGTTCAGAAAACAATTTATTACCAAGAAACTCTACATTCCTATCGGCCTAGATGTCTATTAATCAGATTTCCAGCACAAAAGATGTCTGGAATAGCTGATGAGGATTGGTGCAAACAAAGAGGCATAAAAACATTCTAGATAGACGTTTAAATGCAAATCTAGATAAAAGTATTTCTTTTGACAACTTTAAGTTAACTTGTTCAAGACTGAGGAAGGTATTACTGAACTCAGAAAGCCAATTTACTGGCTAAAAGCAACTTGTGTTGCTTTTTCCCCAGAGAAAAACAAAGTTTTTTTTTTTTTAAACGATTAGTCCTGATAGCATGTACATCCAACTAGGTTATCTCTGCCAAGACAAATTTGGCAGTTCTTAAAATGTCTCCCCTCTAATTTTACAAAGTTGTTTGACCAAGAACAACAACAACAACAAAAAACCATCCCAGCCTCCAGTCTTACAATTAGCCAACTCCTTCAACTAGGGAGTAACTAAAATATGTAAACAGTAGAAAAGACAGGCTTATTTAAACAGAAAAACTCCACTATAGCTGAAGACATTGTTTCCTGTTGAATGCTTTCATCTTCTTTATTTTCTACGAAAGTTAAACAGGATATTTACTTTTAACTTACTTATTTCAATCAACTAATACATAAAGCACTTAAATTAGGCAACAAAGCGCTTGAGTCATCTAATGTGAGATAATCTTGGTCTAAAGAAATTACTCAAATTCTCTTTTCGGTAAATAACAATAAATGTCAAAGATCAAATTTAAACTCCATTACTCTTTATGACTTGATGTCTATAGTGCTAAAACATTCAATGAAGCATTACTAAAAAGAAATGCAATTAGCAATTCAACCCCCTTTATGTGATCAAAAACTGCACTCCACTCCACTTTAGTATCATACTTACACAAGCTTTCTTATATTTAATGAATGTTCAAAAAGATTTATTCTTGGATCAAATAAAGAAGGCTTTTAATCTAGCATTCTGTTTTCATCAGTAGTCAGCTAGATGTCTATAGAAAATATAAAGATGGCAGAAGTATTCTTTGTTGGGGTCCTAGCAAGTAGTCTGCCTCTCTTTACTAAAGGGCCATTAGATATAGTGAAGTATAATTGCAGTTCCTTCATTTAAAAAAAATTCAAATTAGTTAACCTATAATAGATATTAACTCCAGAATAAAGAATAAAACTTTATCACAGTTAGTGATCAATTATATATATATATATATATATATATATATATATATATATATATATATACACACACACACACACACACACACACACACACACACACACACACGATAAAATAAATAAATTCGAATACCAGGATAATATCAAACTAAATTAATACAAATGCTGAGCTTTCGTCAGCCAGCACTGCCGACATCATCAGAGCATAAAAGCAAGTAAATGGGAGTTCTCTTTATGTTACTAGCCGGCTTTGCGCCCAGCTTTTTGGCCTGGTCATTAGTCCACTCGATCTCTCTAATTTTTTATTTTTAAAGGGCACGCGTTTGCTGCTCCCTTGGTAGTTTCCAAAACTGCTGTATTAAACAGCTTTTAGTTTGATATTATCCTAGTATTCGAATTTATTTATTTTATCACATGGCTTAATATAATTAAGACACACACACACACACACACACACACACACACACATATATATATATACATACATACATACATACATACATACATACATACATACATATAGTCTCTAATTATACTAAAAATGTGAATCTTGGGTATATTCATGTTGAGAAAAGTAGTCGAACTAACAACTGTTTGATAAACTTAGCTTTCGTCGGCTAACTGCCGACATCGTCAGAATTGAACGCCGGAGGTTTGAAAGCCTTCTCATAAGACCGGCAGTTTGTGCACTCTGCTCATAGAACGCATCACCGGTCTACCCGCCCCAGTTGACCGTATTGCTTCTAATAGTCTCACATTCATCTGTACACTTGTAAGCTCAGGGATCACCGCCTCTTATTGTCGCTCTCTTTGCCCAGTTTGGACGTATCTGGGTACACGTTGCTATAGAATGGTCCCCCTAGGATCCATGAACATGAGCTGGCCATTAGATGACATGAGCAATGCTCACAAGTGTGGATCCATATGGCCAGCAACAATCACACATTCGACCTTGCCGGGGCGGAGGCCATCGCCCAGGATGTCACCAAGGGTGGCCAGTTACTGGAGGAGGTTTGGCTGTCGGATGAACACTCAATTAATCGCCACATAGAGTTACTGCCTACTTATCAGACACTAAGGAAGTGGGAACAACAGCGTAACAACTCACAACGAGTGCAACGGGCGCAGCCTATGCAAGACCAGAACCGCTGTCTCATGCAACAGCAAAGAAATACTGGATGGATCCTAGTTCCAAGCCATTTGATCGTTTTTTTTATATTTATCCCATTGTTCGACTACTTTTCTCAACACACACATACACATACACATACACACACACACACGACTGTGATAAAGTTTTTTTCTTTATTCCAGAGCTAATATCTAATATCTACACTGTCTATCTGTATCTATACACCTACATCTACATCTATGTATATATTTATACATATAAAAATATCTGCATACATACAGGTAGTCTTCGACCTACAACTAAATACATACAGGTAGTCCTCGACCTACAACTAAATTCAGCTCAAAATTTGTTGCTAAGCAAGGCTGTCAAGCTACGAAATCTACTGCCTTTAGGACTGCTTAGTTCTTCTTGCTTGCCAACAGAACTGAGGTTGGGATTCAGGAGAGTTTGGAGTCTACAGGTGTCTCTTATCGCTTTCAGTAAAGGTTCTTCTCATAACAATTACCAGAAGATGTATTGGACAATGTGACCTGAACAGTCAGAGAGGGGAAGAAAGGTCTTATTCTTTTAATTATCTGCTTCCCACCATTTCCTCAGAGGTAGCTTTAATTCAATTATGCTGGTTTGATTCTTGCCCAATAAAAGAGAACGCAATGACTCTGGTGTTTTGCTTGATTGGGTTTTTTCATCCAGGACTTAACAAAGGCAGTATTAAATCAGTTTTGCCCCATTTTACAGATTCTTTTGCCACAGTTGTTAAGTGAATCACTGCAGTTCAGTGATTATTAAGCAAATCTGGCTTTCTCCACTGACTATGCTTGTTGGAAGTCAACTGGTCATCATATGATCATATGGGGATCATATGATCCCAGGACAGTGCAATTGTCATAAATACATGCCAGTTGCCAAGCACTCAAATTTTGATCATGTGACCATGCTGTAATAGTAACTGTATAAATATAAGTCAGTTTTTCAGCGCTGCTGTAACTTCAAACAGTCACTAAATGAATGATTGTGAAAGACTACTTGTATACCTATATGAATAAGATTAATTTAAGATACTAACATAAAAATTATATACATAAAGCATATAAAACTTACTGAACTGATCTACAGTAGCTAACTATATCTATAAAACCTATTATCTATAAGACCTATCCATTTTATTACCTATTTTACATTCCTTGGTTATGCTATGCGTAAATGAATTTCTTAAGTTATGCATTTTCTCTGTTGTTATCTGTTCTTGTGGGTTTTGCTTATTTCCATTAAGAAAATAAAGCTGATGTGGTACTGCTAGATAATCTCCCATCCATATTTCCCTGTGTGAAGTAATCAAAGCACATGAATCAGAAACCTACATCTACAACCCAAAGTGTCTACACAGGAATTTACTTGCCCCCACTATCGAAGAAAAGTGCATTGTTCCAAACCATGGTATAATCAGAGATACGCCAGCAGCTAAATCTTACACTTCATGGTATTATACACAGTAATGAAGTTTAAGCCCAAAGGTCCTGGTAACTAAAAAGAATTTCAAAGCCTTCCAAAATGACTTTGTAAAGACTAATGACTTTCTTTACATTAAAAGGCATTTTTGTTCTTTTGCACTTCTTTCTGGTATTCATGAAGTACTTTAAACACAAACTACATTCAGATCTAGCACTCTGGAATTCCACTAGAGTTTTGTACAGGTAAAGGTAGTCCTTGACTTACAACCATTTGTTTAGTGACCATTTGAAGTCACAACAGCACTGAAAAAAGTGATTTGTGATCAGTACTCACGTTTAAGACCATTGCAGCATCACAGTTATGTGATTAAAATTTGGGAGCTTGGCAATTGGCGTGTATTTATGATGTTTGCAGCACCCTGGGTGGGGTGTGTGTGTGTCATGTGATTACCGTTTGCTATCTTCCCAGCCAGCTTCTAAGAAACAAGGTCAATGGGAGAACCTAGATTCCTTTAACAACTGCAGTGATTTTAGGAAAAAAGTTCATAAAGTTGGGTATGACTCATTTAACAATCACCTTGCTTAAGTAATGGAAATTTTGGTCTCAAATATGGTTGTAAATTGAGGATTATCTATAGTCAATTTATGACCATTTGTTTGGTGATCATTTTAAATTATGGTGGTGCTGAATGAAGGGATTATAATCCTTGCTTGAACTTTGAAAATCCTAACATCTCTAGAAGAGTAAGAAAGAAAAAAATCAGCCACCACTGATATTATGTAGAAAATTACTCCTTTAGCTTTTAAGATCCTACCATTATTCAATTTACACCTCACTAGTCACTGATTCCTGTTAAGTTTCCTATATGCATGTACATAAATATCTGCCTAGGAGCATAGCATTTACTAAGCACATTTTTTGGTATTTGATTTGGTTTCATAATCCCATTATTAAGGTTTTTTGTTTTGTTTTCTTTATTTTTATAGGATTTTTTTTATTCATAGTTTTTACATTCCTACTCTATTTATAGCATTATAGCAAGCTATTTCCTTTGCTTTTATTTTTAATTTGAACTTTGTAACTTTTTGTATTAATTGTACAAAATGCTGGTCAGGGACTATACTATAGCAATAAAGATTATCTGATTTAAGTCAGGCAGTGTCAGATGGGGATTTTAAAAATCCCTCCTCTTTGCTCTTTCGAACAATTGAGGAATCTTACTTCAAAGATATTTTCTATTAGAACCTTGAAAGTACTGTAGGCAATAAATTAATTAGAGAAAATATTTTTTTCTTTCAGAGCTAATAAAAACCATGCTGAATGTTGTTCGCTTCAAAGAGATCTGGATTTTGATAAGTTCATTTCAACAATTTATTGCAAAAGGATTCTGGATCTATTTAGGCACCTAAGGAAAGTTCTTCCCCATAATTTTCCTTCTTTCTTCTTGCACACGAAGACTAACTATTTTTTTAATGCTTCTTGGTTTGTTGAAACAGAAATAGCTAATGGGGGGTGGTGGGGGTGGAAGCAAGTAAGGCCATCCTAGGAGGACTCAAGGACTTAGCAAAACCAACCAGATCTATATATCTTGCCATCCTGAAAACTCCTAAAGAACCTTAGGGAATCTCTATTTACAATTATACAGCATCTCAGTAAAGAGTTGTATAAGAAGGAAGGAGTGATCCATAAGATATCAATGTCTTGCATTCATTTTTTTCTGATACAGAAACAAAGCATCCACTGGAGACAATTAACCCTAAAATGCTGACCAGCGTGGGCTGTAGATACAACCCAAATAACATTGTGTATTTCTTTCCTTAGGAAAAATGTTTTCCAAGCTACAGAAAACTGCAGAAGAGGGGCTCTACACAAATGGCATATGAACACTTTTAACATCCAGTGCCCACTGTGCTTTATAGTATCATGAGCTGTTTCCTGAATCATTCTGAGCTGTTTACCACAATTCTGTGGGAACTGTGAGATTGACAACCAACCTATCTCATCAGTTGCCTGTGTACCAGCACTTCCACATAAGGATTGTACGTAAGGTGACCAACTGTCCTCCTTTAGGGAGGACAGTCCTCCTTTTGTAAGTTCTGTCCTCCCTCGAAAAGTGTCCTCCTACATGTCCTCTTTTCGATATTTGAAGACTAATCTGCAAGGCTTTTTTTCTCTCATAGAATGCTCAGAACGGCATTCCGGCATCTTTTTTGAAGGTTTTTTTTCAACTTTTGTATGAGCTGTGCTACTCCCCCTATTGGCTTTCGAAAGCCAATAGGAATTGCTGCTGAGCGTGCCAAAATACCTGGCCGGCAAACTTTGCACATGTAAGTTGTCTGCAGCGAAGGCAAATTGGCAGGAACTTTGCACCCCTCCCTGCTACCCAACTACACCATCTCCTAGTTAGTCCCGAAGATACCTGGAGGAGACTGGAGCGGCGACACCACAGTAACTTTCTCTTGATCTTCAGCCCTGCTAGGGAAATAATGGCTGCGGGTGCAAGAGGCAGGGGCGGCGGGGCTGCTGCAGGCGGGGGTATGAGGGGCAGCAGTGGCTGGTTGCCCCCGTGCTGTGGGAGCCATGGGGCCTGCTCTACATGGGGCTGTGCAGGGGGGCTGCAGGCAGGGTGTATTGATGGCGGGCTGCCCCCCGGGGTGGAGCCGGAGCCGGCACAGCTGGTGCTTTGGGAGCCATGGGGCCTGCTCTACACGGCGGGGCAGCAGTGCTGGTGGGGCGGCTGCGGGCGGGGGCGCGGCATGTAAGCATAGTTACAATATAAAATGTTATTGTTACAAATGTTTTTATTATGCATTGATCATATTATAGTGTATTCTGTATTACTGTTGCAATGAATAAAATATTTCTTTTTTTTACGATATTTTTTTCTTCAATTTATTTGTGTCCTCCTTTTCATTGAAAAAAAGTTGGTCACCTTAATTGTACGGCTTTTCAAAAACACCGCCTGGTCTATCTGATCAGATGACACTGGCTTACTATGAGAGATGTACTGCCTCCCCACCTTCCTGGTTTTGCACCACTTTGAAAGTGAAGTAAAGCTGATCTTTTCTTTCTTTCTATTCCCTGCATCCTTCAATGGACAAGAATTCAGAAAGTCACTTGAGGAAAAAACCAAAAACAAGCAGCGTCCTGATGCCTTTAGAATGACTGCTAAAAAAATACAGAACTCTTGTCATTTTCGTCTCCAATCTCTAACTGCATTGCAAGAGAACAATTTGGACCAACTTGTCCATTGTTGTCCATGAAGAAAGGATGACATAATGAATGTCACAAACCAACCAGTAATTTTAGCAAGCAAATTTTTGACAAGTGTAGATAGTTTTTAAGTGAACTATTTTCCTCATCACCCTAATAATAACTTAATTTATCATTTTCTTCCACCATTTCATAAGTAATGAAAAATAAGCTAAAGAACTTAGACAAACTGGGAATAGTGAGTTAAACATACAGTATACGTATGCAGTAAGTCTCTACCATCATTCTTATACTTTGAACAATAAATAAGTATTGTTTTCTTGTGTTTACCCATGTATTTTAGATGCTTTTATTTTTAAGTCATATCTATATTCCACAACGATAATAGAAAGTTGGCAAACATACTTTCACTAGCATAAAACAGAATTTATCCCACATACGGCCAGGAAAAGCTGGTGGAAAAAATTATCAATAAAGTTCAGCAGGGGACAATGGAAACAAACCCCTAGCAGAAAAATTCCTGGGACTAAGAGAAGCTGGAACTGCATAATATCTTATAATTTATTTGGCTAGGGACCAGAACATTAGACCAAGATGTCAAAATCCCCATAAATGGAGAAAGAAACCAGTGCCAGGGCATCTGTATATCAGCACTAATCTGAAATGCTGAATTTCCAAGAGTCATAGGCATGGGGCCAAATCAAGCTAACTTGTTGCACTCCCAACACTATGAGAAGTGATTCCTGGGGTCTCATTTTATCTGGATTATTTAGATGTGTTTTCCGTTTACACTGATACTCTATATACATGGAAGTTATTTCTTCAAGCAGTTCCCTTAATGACCTACAGTTTGCCCACAATATTTGCAGAAAATCTTCCACTATTCACTATTCATTCTCTACAGCCAGTCTATCTGAATGAAATAGGGGAAAGACTTAACACGAGGAACACAATTTTGTCCAGTACTATAAGCAAGGAAGAAAATGTTTAAAGGTGTTTTTTTTTGTTAAGAACAATTTATAAGGCTACCTAATAATCAATAGAATTCAATAATCAATATACATTTTGTATGTTACTGCCCACATGACAGGTAACAATTTGTGATTTCAAAGAAAACAAGAAGACTAAGATCTGAACTAGTTTTGAACTCATCCATAATCCTTGTATCAAAGAACACTTAATCTTTCTAAGTGGGGAGGAAGGATTTTCATCTCTTTGCTTTCACTTTTATTCCTTTCAATTACATGTATTCCCCTTAATTTGATTTAGCCTAGCAATTCTTCTTTTGTGCCATATCTGTTATCCACCTTTGGCGATCATGTTGGCGATCCTGTTTTTATCAGCAACTGCATGAAAAAGTAATACATGTATTCCCCTTAATTTGATTTAGCCTAGTAATTCTTCTTTTTCTTGTGTGCAATATCCAAAAGTAATACATGTATTCCACTTAATTTGATTTAGCCTAGTAATTCTTCTTCTTCTTGTACCATATCCGCTATCGGATGTTGGCGATCCTGTTTTTATCAGCAGCCTCACGCAAAAGTAATACAAACTCTTTCTCCGTATGAATGAAACTACTTCCTTGGCTGATAGTTATTTATCATTGTTGGCCACTATATTATCATGTGACTTGAGGTGGCATCTCAAAAAAGCTAAAAGCACTATATAGCAATAACTGAAAAACAAATTGATAAACAATCACAACAATCATGGAGCATGCTGGATGGCAGGAACAGGCAAGTGGTGAAAGGTGGTCTGCAAATAATAAGATCCTGAGCTTTGAAAAGCTTTATCATTACTCTTAACTGTTCTATATCCAGAAACCAAATGGCAGTTCTTCAGCTTGGGAAATAAAAGCGTCAAATGGGCATATTGCTACAGTCTGAATCAGCTTTAGCTCTCAAGCTATGTTGAGGATATCCCCATGTATACAGCAATGCAGGAGTCCACACAAGGTGGAATGGCTTGCTGATCCAGGAAGTAGCATCTCTGAAAACTCTCTCCCATATAACAATAGCCATTCTATACCCTCACCCAAAAAACATAAGGCCACCTCTGATATGTCACTTAAAATCTGGTTGAGTTTAACTCTGAGAGGGAATAGATGCCCTGTTACCTCTTCTCATGGATGAAGAAGGGCTTATTATTGACTTGAGCAACAACAGTTAGAAACCAAGCTTACTGAGGATCCAATGCCCTTGCATTTAGAATAAGCCAGGAGGCTGAAAGGTAGGATTGATACAAAACTTTGCCACTGTCTTCTCTTAGTACAGCCCAACTTTACCACATTCTGCCCAATGCACTATTCCTACTTGCCCCCATTCCTCCATTAGTCCAATCTCCTAAACCCTGCCATCCATCCTCAGGCTTTAAAAGTCCCATCCTTCACAAACATATTCAGCTCCTCCAGCCCTCCTCCCAATATATGTCTACAAATACTGCAAGGGTCTGCCTGGCAGTTCACCAGCTCCTGCAAAATTTGCTAGCCATACAGTCTACCACATATATTTGCAAACCAGCCATCTTTACTTCCTCCTGTCACTGGGACAAATTAGTGGCATAAAAATAAATCCGGTCCCAAACCACAATCTAAGGCCAATTTGAAGGAAAAGCTATAGCTACTTCTCTGATTCTCACCCAGGAGTGACCCACCAGGAACAATTTCCTAATGGTCACCACTGTTAAACAGAAGGTGATTCTGCCTAGAACACTGGTGACCTTTCCTTCATTATGTTTTCAGACTGGGACTGGATGACTTGTTGGGGATGGCTTACTGGATTCCTGCAATGAACAAATATTAAATTATGATCTCTTAAGTCCCTTCAACTCATAGTTTTTTTGATTCTACGAATGACCTTAAAGCAACATCCATAAATGTTATGAGATCATTCAGCTCAATAACTGTTTTGATATGTTTGAACAAGTCACATCCCCATGTTTGAATATACATATCCCAAAATTATTATTAAGGAAAGTTTGGAATTATATGTATTTCAAAAAAAGAAAAGATATTTAAGAAAGAGGGGGCTAAATCCTTCATTCAACCAAGGCCTTCCTGAAAATGCTTCTTTGTAACTTTTGAGAATGTCCAGAGGACAGTTTAGAGGTTAAGCAAGTACAGGAGAAAAATCAGTGATCACCTCTCATCCAACTTTACAAACTTAAAAACCAAGTTATTAGGCTATGTCAGTCTTGGTATCATATGCTTTTTCTATTTCTATAGGATTCTATTCCATAACCATTCTATGAGAGTGGAAGGAAGCAATTCCACCTTAAACTGATGAAGTTCAATGAGTTGGAAGCAACACTTGTTTCAAACAGATTTCCCAAAGCATCCAACTTTTTATTGAAGATATATTAGATTTACTGTTGATTTTAGATAACAAGTGGTTTCTGTGATACAAAGCTTGTCCTATCATGATAACCTCTGTACAGAAATAGTTCTTCTATGTACCACAGTTAGTTGGGAGGGAACATAACTGGACATTCCTTTCATATTAAAAAAAGATTATGCAGAGGTAGCTAGAGCCAAGCCACTTGTAATACTAAACACTTTGACATTAAATATACATTTGCTTCAAAAAATAACTCCTTGTTAGGATAAGGAGAAAGTTTGAAGCTTTGCTCTCGGCTTTAAATAAGAGCAATTTTTATTACATTAATAGCACTGAAGGAAAGGATTAACCCTTCTGCCACACATGCATCAATTTTAATTATGATATCCAATGGCCCTGTTAGTCTGTCTCTAATATATCTCCAACAAGGTTCTCAGCCTAGCATATTACCCAATATATTAGCTTTCCAAATACAGAAAATGTATTTTGATGGAACGGTAACCCAAATATACACTTCCTTGCTAACAATATGACAAGAACAGTTCTGCTAATCAGACAGTGTGTTTCTCATTCACTCCAAACACTTCTTAGTATGTACAATTTTTCCACATGGACATAAATTCACTTGGGGTGATAAACTTGGTTATCGAACCTCTTATGAATGCAGTGTATATCAGAACCTTTGTATGTGTTGTCCTCAAATTAGTGTTTAGCGATTGTTCAAAGAAGTTACAGCAGCACTGAAAAAGGTGATTTGTGCTTGATCAGTCCTTGTACTTGCATTTACAACAGTTGCAGCATCCCCACAATCCCATGATCAAAATTTGGATGCTTGGCAACTGGCTTGTATTTGCAATGGTTGCAGCATCCCAGAGCCACGGGGTTGCCATTTCTAGTCTTCTAGCCTTCCCAGCCAACCAGCAAAGTCACCAGGAGAAGCCAGATTCACTTAATGACCACACAATTCACTTAACAACCGCAGCAATTTAAGAACTATGATAAAAATCAGTCATGGTTTACTTAACACTGCTTAGCAACAGAAATTCTGATCCCTATTGCGGTCATAAGTCGAAGAATACCTGTCATTTTTATCATTCATATATTAAAGTAAATTAACTAGAAAGACTTGTTACCACGATGTGAGCTAAATTCTGTAAGTTTAATTCTGCCAAACAAAGCCCAATAGTCATAAGTTAATAAGAAATCCAGATTCAAAGCTATTTCAAGAATCCTAGGTTGTTTGGGCACAATAAATCATAATCACAAATTCAGATAACACAGTAAACTATAAACTGTATTCACTGATTTCCTGCTTGTTTATATGTAAGCTAGGAAAGTAGATAGCATCCAGATACCATTAGGACAACAGGTGCAGAAGAAACATATGTTAAGCGGGGGGGGGGGGGGGACAGAAGTTATTATAAAGAGACTCAGACTGCCTCCCCCAGTCCCTGGGCTGTAAGAGGAAAGGAAGGAGAACAGAGACAGACTTGTAAAATTCTGTTTCTGTAGCAGAATAAAGTTTCCTAATATGGCCTATGTTTAGAGTTGACAGAAAGTCAGAAATCCTGATTAATAGTTATATGGAAATACTGCCATGGTCTTCCATCCCAATCAAGACAGAAAAAAAATTCTAGAAGCATAGACTTAATTCTAAAACTCAAGTGCAACAATGATGTGTTTGTATTTGGGAAGAAAACAGGTACATTAATTCTCTAAGGAGTCACCAGAAACAAGCCTCAATAATAAGAAATTACTTTTGTTTTCTTTAAAGTTCAATCATAGGTCAGCCAATTCTTAAACTATAAAATATTACTGCACTTATAATCAAGTCAAGGGTGAGCCAGGGCATAAGCCAGAAGGAAAGGACATATTACTTTTTAATTTCTCTAACTATCTTCTTCCTTGCCTTATGTTCTGTTTTAGAATCAGAGACATCGAAGCAAGGCAGGAGTAACAAAACACAACTTCTTCATTAAGATCACAAAAATAACAGAACAGCAAACAAAATGGTGCTGGCCCTTTTATACTCCCTTTGCAGGGACAGCATCAGCCTATCAATGCAAGGCTAGTCTCCCACCTTGCACTTGCTCACAAGGCTGGAGACAGCCTGTCTGGTCCCAGGCAACCACATGGTCTGCCCGGGCCTTCCACCTGCTGAGTCATTCAGCAGGCCCAGGACATAACACCTTATTTATTGAAAGAAAAGTTATTTCTTCACAAACAAACTGTCCAGCCCTGTAAAATTGCTTTGGAGGGATGTGAATGTAGCTTCAGTCTCCAACACCAGCAATCAAGGCTTTTCCCAAGGTTTAGAATGGTTGCCCCTTGAAACAGCAGCACAAACCCTAGGAAAAAAACACTTTGGTTTTAAGAAGTTTGTTTCAAAAATCTAAATCATTCTATGCTTATAATATTTCACAGGAAGCAACAAACTCCTGTTTGCTCCTATAATTCTTCATTAATAATTTGAAAAGTGTTCTCTGGCACAACTATAGATTTAATAGGCCTTTGCAATTTCCATATATGAACACTGAAGAGAACTTAGAATGTCTTCTTATTTCCAAGCAGATTAAGGAAAATTGTTTTGTATTATTTACAAGAGGAATACACAACAAAGATAATGAAATAATAAAAGAATCTGAAGAGTATCTTTAAAAGCTTCCTCCTTTTTTTTCCTGCTCTGAGATACTAATAAGTCAAGAAGTAAACGCAGAAATCACAGCCCCCAACTCAGTTTCTACTTTCCTACACTTCACTTTTCTGAACATTACTGGAGGTTTATTTATTACTATAGAAACAAAGAGATGGTTTTTAAAAAGCATTCCCTTATCAATCAAATACTCAAAGATCCAAATATGTCTTTCTAGCCACAGCCCAGCTGAGTAGAGGTTAAAGGCTCATTCTCTCTTTTGCCAAAAGCAAAACAAAAGCTAATAGGGAAGTAATGCTTATCTGACAGAGGATAAAAGATGGCTGGTCAGTTTAGCAGGTCACAAACCATACACGCCTTTCCTAAGGCAAGACAACTTTTCTTTACAAAGAATACAATGATTCATAGAAGCAAGATATACGTTTACTTCTTAGTACCAACTGAGGTTCAAAATTTGACAGGTCATCGTGGGAGTCATAGAGAACTCTTCCATATTAGGTTGTAAGTGCTTAGTTCTTAAAATTAACAAATGAATCCAATGATATGAAGTAGAGTTTGTTGTAATTCTATTTTGCTTTAGATATTGTCTTGGCATATTGGACATATGTTTATGTTGCAGAAGCTACAAATATTCTTGCTTAATAACAAATCATAGCAAGCTTTATCAGTAATATAACAAGATTTGTATTGTTGTGTACACAACTACTGTACACATTTTTGGGACTGATAAACAGCATATCAGGTACTAAGTAAGCATGATAAGCTTTGAATTCTTCCCAGGCATAATTAAAATTCTCCTTCTTCCATCCAAGCTCCTCCAGGTCCAGATTTTCCAATAACTAGACTGAAAGATTGTTAGTTAAGAAAGCAGATATATTAGGCCTAACAGAATAACTTAATATGACCTTGATGTTAAAAAAAAGTGCTGCTGATGCCTTAAAGATGTACATTGGCTGCTATTGATACTAGAAGTTGCAATTCAATACATGAGAGAATTGTCGTTGCAGATGATTACCCCATATAAGTTATGTACATGACCAAAAAATAAGGACAACTAGTTTTCTTAATTATAGTAAACTAGAAATAAGTAGTACATTTTCCTGTCCTCCAACCTTTACATTAGCTATATGGCAACTGCTGAAATTTCTGCAAATTAAAATCATATATCTGGAGGAAGCTGTAAAAGTTTTACTTTAACACCTCTTCTGAAAAAAAAATACTGGTTTATATTTTATTTTATTTCAAGAAAAGGATAAATGAATTTTCCTGTTGATGTGCTATCAAGTTGGTGTCAACTCTTAGCAACCATAGAGATATATTTTCTTCAAAGAGATCTACCCTAACCTGGTCCTTCAGGTCTTCCAATGGTGCACTAATAGACACTGTAACTAATTCCATCAATGCTGGTTGTCATCTTCTCTTCCTTTCTAACCGTCCCAGTTTTGCAGATTTCTCCAGAGAGTTAGGTCTTTGAATAATGTACTCAAAGTAGGATAACACTGGACAACAATGATTTTGCTTCCTGAACACTTTTGGGTATATCTTATAAAATGTTGGCTGCACAAAAATAACCTGTAATTTAACCTATTATGTACTGTTTTATAGAAATCATCTGTTTTTATACAATGTCAATGTACACACCCTTTAGTACTAGTTGGTTTTGCTGCACACATGAAAGAAACATGAAAACATGGAACTGTTACTGAAGCACATCCAGTACACCAACTACAACTGGAATATCTGTGGAGATGTAAAAGTAGTGGCTCCACTGCTTGAAATGCAGCTCAGAAATACCAAGTGCTGTTGTTACACACAGCCATGCAAGAAAGTTGCATTATATTAAAAAGAAATGGCCACTCCAAAAGAATTTGGTTCCAGGACAGAAAAACAAAAATGACTTGTTCACCTGACAAAGATATTTTTGCCTTGGCTCACATAAAACTCAGAGTGATGAAAAAAATTGTGAAAGAGATAAACAAGGAAGGTAAAGGTTTTCATTACTTGAGACAGACGTTTCCAAAAATAACTGATGCCAAGACTAAGGAAGGCATTTTTGTTGGTCCATAGATCATGTAATTTTTTTATTTATTAAATTTATATACCTCCTATTTCACCAATAATGCAAATCCAATTAAAACTAGCAACTCTGTTTTAAAAGCTTTAGCTCTACATCTCATATATTGCTTTCAATCTTGAAATGAAAAATAAAAATATAATAACTGAATGACAGACAAAAGGAATTTACATGCCTAGTAGAGGTTTATACATTTCCTCCAAAGAAACTGCTTGATTATTCTGGAATTCTACCAGTGTCACTATCTACCAACATCACTACTAAAAACAAACAAAAACTTTCCCTTCAGATCTTCCTTGCATTTCCAACAAAGTCCTATTTTTTATTCCTTCGGGCCTTGTTTTACATAAGACTTCCTCCTGTTGAAAGAATCTAATGCTCTCCTATTTATCTTATTATTTTGTTGAACATCTGGTAAGAGTTGCCGGGGCTGGGTTCACAATCAGGGTTATGCTCCCTTACAACTGCTGCTTTATTCTAGTAGCAGGCACATGCCTTTGAAAACACCAATGTCCAGAACTCAGATCATGATGGAAATCAAGAAGATTGTGTGTAAAGAATTCCAAAGCACCCTTTCTTCATTGATTGTAGCGGAAACCCACATAGGCTATATGATGAGGAAGAACATGAATGTTGTTGCTAAGCTTAATAGTAGTAATTGTATTATGCCTCTGCAGCCTGCAAAGGGGATGTTAGTGATGCCACAAAGAAATATTTTTAACTCTTTGGGGAGCAGTCTGGTAAGTTTAAGAGAACATTTTCTGCTTGTCATACCTGAAGTAAATTAACCTGCTGATAAACTGTGATTTGATGCTGAATTGTCACAATACAACCTGAGTGGTTTAGGAGTTACATGCAACCAATGGACTATGCTGCAACATCACCAATCTAGAATAATTAAGCGGTAACGTTGCTGCTACTGTTCAACAAACTATGAAAACTATCCAAAAAAGAAGGAATTTTAAAGTCAGTTTCTGTTGTTAAATGGCCCTGATACTCCTGCCCCTACATTAATAAATAGCATATTAGCAGATCCATACACAAAAGGATAGATTATTTTGGACATATGCCAACTTGAAAATTTAAAAATGGATTTGATAAAAGTCTTCAATTTGTACCGCAAACTTATAATCCCAAATGAACAATTTATTTTCAATTTCAATCAATTTACAGTAACTATGAAAAAGAGGCTTTGGCATCAATGTACAGTCCTAAAGTTATAAAGTTTATTAACGATCAAAGGCCAAACTAATTCCTAAATTAAAAGGGGCATTGTCTTACCTGAACGCCTTTTCTCAGTACGGAGATGGAGAATCCACCAATGGGTTTTCTCTGTCTGCCTTCTCTTGAGATCAAGTAGCCAAATTAGCCACGCCCCCTCTTGCCAGGAGATCCAGTCTTAACGAGGGCGAAGCAGCTGAAGATGAACTTGACGTTGGCTCTCAATTCCCTAGAATGGCCTAACTGACCCTAGGGTGGGTGTGGATTCTCCATCTTTGTACTGAGAAAAGGCATTCAGGTAAGACAACGCACCTTCTCTAGTACAGGAGATGGAGAATCCACCAATGGGACATACCAAAGCCTCACTGTCCCGATGGGTGGGAAACAGGTAAGGCTGGAATATCGTCCCCAGATATCACTTGCTGGAGGACCCTCCTACCAAAGGAGGTGTCCGCCGAAGCAAAACGGTCAATCTTGTAGTGACGTACAAATGGAGAAGGCGAGGCCCATATCGCAGCCATGCAAATCTCCTCAATGGATGTCTGAGTGGCCCAAGCCGCAGAGGTTGCAGCACTGTGAGTGGAATGGGCAGTGAGATGACTTGGAGTCGGCAGAGAAGAAGACTGGTATGCTTCCGCTATACAATTTCGGATCCACCTGCCAATGATGCCCAAGGAAACTTTCTGACCCATGGTAGCTGATCGGAATGACACAAAGAGGGCTTCTGATCTACGGAAAGACTCCGTGCGCTTGAGGTAACGCCTCAATGCTCTACGGACATCCAGTGTATGCCACTGCCGCTCCAAGTCATGTGTCGGATTTGGACAAAAATTTGGTAAAATTATTTCCTGTGATCTGTGGAACAGAGAATTTTACCTTTGGGATAAACGAAGGATCTATACGTAGGACAACCCTGTCACTGTGGAAAATGCATAGGTCATTCCTGACCGATAATGCAGCCAGTTCCAAGATTCGTCTGGCCGATGTAATGGCTATCAGAAACGCCACCTTTAGGGACAGGTGTTCCAACGAAATGGTTCCTAAAGGTTCAAATGGTGGTTTTGTGAGAGCACGGAGGACTCTCGGTAACTCTCAAGATGGGTACCTGTGAACAACAGGAGGTCTGGTGTTACACGCCCCTTTGATAAATGCACGAATCCTGGGATGGTGAGCCAAGGGAACCGAATCTTGACATGAGAGAAGAGTGGACAGCGCCGCCACTTGTCTGCGAATAGTCGCAGGGGCAAGGCCTCTGTCCAGTCCGTCCAACAGGTAATCTACTATTTGGGGAATGGTCAATTTGGAAATGACAAGTTGTCGCTTCCTACACCAAAGGCAAAAATTTTTCCAAGTGGAATCATAGATGCGATTGGTCGCAGGACGGCGCACAGCCTGAATCATGGTGATGGCTTAAGAGGAAAATGATTCTTGTGCCATTATGCTGCGCTCAAGCGCCAGACGGTCAGTTGCAACCACTGGGGATCCAGATGACTGAGGATCCCCTGATGTAGTGACACCTGATGCGGGGGAATCCTCCATGGAGGTGACTGGGTCAGGTTCATCAGGTCGGCAAACCACGGTCTCTGTGGCCAGTAAGGGGCCACGAGTATCATTTCCGCCCGTTCGTGAATTAGTTTGCGGATGGTCGCCGGAATGAGAGGTAGTGGTGGAAAGGCGTAAAGTAAGCCATGTGGCCACCGGGTCCATAAGGCGTCCGCCCCCTCCGCCTCCGGAAGGAAGTAACGGGAATAAAACCTGGGGAGTTGGGTGTTGTCCTGTGAAGCGAACAGGTCAAAACTGGGCGACCGAACCTGCAAGAGATGTCTGAGAACAAGTCCGGATGTAGGCCCCACTCCGAAGGGTCCACCGTGGTACAGCTTAGGAAGTCCGCTTGCTCGTTGTTGACCCCTGAAACATGTTCCGCCCTGAGTGACTCCAGGGTGGACTCTGCCCAGGTGAACAGGAGCCGTGCCTCGGTCATGAGGGATTTGGACCTGGTGCCCCTCTGCCAGTTGATGTGTGCTTTGGCCGCCACATTGTCTGTGAGGACTAGAACGTGACAGCCCTTGATCTTGTGTTTGAAGTGTTGTAGAGCTAAGTGGATGGCTCTGAACTCCAACCAATTTATATTGTTTCTCAGATCCGCGATGGACCAACGTCCCTGAGCGAAATGAGAGCGTAGATGGGCCCCCCAACCGTACAGACTGGCATCTGTTGTGATGGTGACGCCTTCCGGTTCCTTGAAAAGTGACCCTTTGGTCACTGCCTGAGAGCACCACCAGCGAAGCGCCTTTCGAATGTGAACCGGAACCTTGACCAGGCGGCTGGATGCGCTGGTATTCTGTCGCTGATATGGGAGGAGGAACCATTGAACGTCCCGCAGATGGAGTCTGGCCCAGGGAACTATGGCTATGCAGGAGACCATCTTGCCCAGTAACTGAGAGAGTAAGACCAATGGAACTGTGCGTTGCCTGTATACCTGGCGAGCCAGTTCCTTGAAGCTGACCACATGCTCCTGGGAGAGATAGACCATGCAATTTGATGTGTCTATGATGGCTCCCAGGTGTAGTAATCTGGATGAAGGAGTTGTCTGGCTCTTTTGGAAGTTGACTGAGAACCCATGTTGCTGCAGAACGTGAATGGTGGACATCACGTCCGCCCGAGCTATCTGGAGGGATGCTGCTTGGATTAAAATGTCGTCCAAGTAGCATTGGACGCAAATTGGGATTTTCCTCAGTCTGGCTGCTACCACTGCCAGAATCTTTGTGAACACCCTGGGTGCTGAAGATAGGCCGAAAGGAAGGGCCCTGTATTGAAAGTGGTTGCCCTTGTAATAGAAGCGTAGGAACCGATGGTGAGCCGGGTGAATTGGAATGTGAAGGTAAGCTTCTGTGAGGTCTATTGACGCCAGGAAGTCACCCTGTCTGATGCCTCCCAGGATGGACTGAAGAGATTGCATCTTGAATTTTTTCTATTTTATATACCTGTTGAGATTTTTCAGGTCCAGGATGGCTCTCCATCCCCCTGAGGTCTTGGGGACCACGAAGAGGATGGAGTAAAACCCCCTGCCCCTGTAACCTGTCGGAACCTGTTCTATGGCCTGAATGTCTAGTAGATGTTGGATGGCCTCCTGCATAAGCCTGTGTTTGATGGGATCCCGAGATATCCTTATTTTCGACTAGGTAAGGTGTGAGGGCCTCTCCAAACAAATTGCTGCCTAAATAAGGAGCAGTTGCTAGGCGCCACTTGGCCTTGGTGTCAGCCTGCCAGTACTTTAACCACAACATCCTCCTAGAAATTATGTTGGACGCTATGGATCTGGAGGAAAATATGGCCGACTGGAGTGTTGTTTCTGCTGCATATTCTGGGGCTGCTACCATTTTGGCCAGGTCCTGATGAGTGCGCATGTCCTCAATTGGGACCCTGGCCTGAAGTTGTTGCAACCATAAAAGAGTGGACCGGACAAAAAATGAAGCACATGTGGCCGCTTTGATGGCCCATGCTGCAGACTGATGTGTCTTGCGCAATGTTTGTTCCCACCTCTTGTCGTCAGCCTTTAGTACCTCCAATAAGTCCCCCGCCATGGCAGTTTGGGAAACCAAAGGAGTCCAGGCTTCATCCACCTTGGGGACCTCCAGGGCATCAGAGAGATCCATGGATGTGGTGAACAGCCTTTTATCCGTTCCACTTACTGAAGGGAAAGAAGATGGAGCGTCCCATTATTTCTTGATCCCCTTCAGAAACATGGCAGGACACGGAACATGATGTTCAGTAGCCACCTTTTCAACAAAAATTGGCCATGATGGGGTACCTGTTGTCCCCTGCAGCTGAGGGAACTGGTCTGCCCCTATATTTGCCGTAAGGGTGACCTTGCGAGGTATTGTTAGGAACAGGCTGGAACTAAATAAACTCCCTGAAGTGGAAGGCTCCGGGGGCAGTTCCTCATCCTCCGAGAGAGTAATTTCCGGTAGCTCCTCCTCCTGAGGGGATGAGTATCCACTCATGGAGGACTGGGGTGCTGAGGGCTCCATAGGGAGCTCATAGGGTGGCATGGCCGAGGTGGAGGCCTCCTGCTCAGAGTGGACTGAGCGCTGAGCCAAAGCCCTGTCCACAACCTTGGTTAACAATGCCTCCAAGCGTCCGTCGGAGAAAATGTCTGCGATGTCCGGACCCCTGAGTCCCGCAGCCATGGGCGTAAATGTGGACTCAGGGACAGTGCCCGGGACAGGTGTCGCTTGCTGAGCCGATGTGGAGGGAGAACCCAATGTTACCGGCATTCCCAGGATGGACCACACCCCTTGAGTTGATGTTGATGGGCCCAAGGGAAGTTCCATCTTGGTGGCTGCCATATGACCCATATTCAGTTGGGCCTACCTCTGTGCTCTGGAGAACTCCTTCTCCAAAGCCTGGTGCCCACGGCTGGCTTGCTTTTCCACCAACTTGGATGTCTTCTTTAGCGTATGTTTGGTCTTAGTTTTGCACTTGCCCGCTGCCTTCTGTTCAGAAGATTTATTGCACCCGTAATTGGGTGATGGAGAGGGCGTGTCCAAGGTTTGAGGCAACGGTGATCCCTCCATCCCACTTGAGCAATTTCAGTAAGAAAAACACTGAGAAGAAGCTCTGGCAGACAAGTAGTTGGCGGAAGCGAGATTGGAGCAAATACCAAGACTGCTCACCTGACCAAAAATAATTCTCTCTGGGCTATGGTCACGGTAAATGAGGCAGGTACCGATGGCATGTTTGGAACCACTCTCTGGGCTCCGCCCGGAAGCCTTAGGTGGCCAGGCAATGTGCACCAGTAATAAAAAATTTTGCAAGCAACCTCAATTAAGGAAAATATTTTTGAACAATTGGAATTAATTTCAATTGGCAGCTAACCGATGGAGGAAAGGCCTGTGATGATGGCTTGCTCCCCCCTTTATCAGTGCTTCACGTGCTATTTTTACCTATGACCAGGCCTGCTAGGCCTGAATAGGCCTCCACGTGAGATCTAAAATGGCCGCCGCTGTTAGAATGAGGCCTATTCACTCGAGGGATGCAAATTGACCATGAGGGGAAAAAACAAGGTTTGAGGAATCCTGCTGCCAAAACTGGGTGACTTTCCCCCGCTGGCTGTGGATTTCCCCCCCCCCTTGCTTCCCAAGCCGAAAAGGAAGCTGATTCTATCTCCCCGGATCGTTTGGACTTTCAAAATGGCGGCCACGACCTAATTCAGCCAAATTTAGGCTCCGCGGACTCCACGAGGAGATCTGGGTTCCCTGAACGATCAGAATGTTCTGGGGGCATTGCGATGCGATCGCACCAGCCCCCGACTGCTCCCTGTAATGTTAGCTGAGCAGGGAAAGCTAAGCTCACAGCCAAAAATTCGGCTGTGAAAAAGGTGTCCGTGAGGGCTCTGGGTTGCTTATGCAGACTCCGACAGACCGGATTCAAGTTGAATCCGAGGCAGGAGTCTGTAATCCACTCCCAACAGGAGAAGGAAAGCTGGGAGGGCAGGAGAAAAGGCGCAGCAAGCAGTCTCTGCTATTGCCTTCTCTCCCCCCACCACCCAGGGCCCTGGGGGAAGGGAGAAGGGGATGTGATGGGAAATTCCCCCCCAAGCACCCCCACCTCTCAATTAAGGTTGAGATCAGAGCTGATCCCAGCCCTGGTGGGAAATAATAACAGGGATGACAATTTAGAGTTTCCAATAAAAAAAGGATAAGAATCCACCAATGTATTTCTCTATCTAACCTGCAATTGATGAGAGCCAAGTCACAGAAGTCTTGCAAGAGCGGAGACCAAGTTAAGACTGGATCTCCTGGCGAGAGGGGGCGTGGCTAATTTGGCTACTTGGTCTCAAGAGCAGGCAGACAGAGAAAACCCATTGGTGGATTCTCCATCTCCTGTACTGGAGAATTCCTATTTTTTATCAAAATAAAAATTTAAAAAATTTGACAATGCAAACCAACGATGAATTAAACTAATAACCCTAAATTATTTTCCAAATCCTACTCAGTTTTAATTCATTTAATCATCATTATTAATAATCAATTCAAAACAAAGTCAAAATAAAGTGTCATAATTCCATTAAAGAGATTTAAAAACTGGGACAAGATCCAAAAAAGTGTCAAGAAAGATTGGAAATAAGGGACACTGTATTTTCTTTTTGTCATTGCCCCAAAGAGGACAATTTTTGTTAATACATACATGTTATCACTATTTTATACATAATGTCATCAAGCAATGAGCATTATGTTTTAAATCAGCCCATAACTACACTTGGTTCATGGAACAGTATGGTCTCTGATCAAAGTTCAGAGACATTTTTGAATTTGTTGATTAATAAGTTAATATAGCTGCAGTTTAATAGCTCCCAAGGATGGTCTAGTGCTTCCATGCCACAGATCCCCTTTGTAACACAATTTTTCTCAGCACATTCCGATACAAAAATAAGCTCTGTCAATTATTTTAGTGTCCTTAATAAGCATAGCATGTGACACCTGACTGACCCTCTAACAAAACTCCCTTGTGTCAGTCACTCTGCATTTTCAGAAACTTAAGTTTGCTGCCCATAATATTGTCGCATTTTTGTAAGTTAAACACTTTTGGATGGCTCCCATCACAAAGAAGTATTAAATACAGTAGTAATACACTTAACAAAGAAGTTTAAAATTCTCAGAATTGTTAAAATTACTGGAAGAAACATCAAGTTTGTCAGAATGAAACAAATACAACCTATTCTTACAGTATATTATACATATAAGGGTATTTTATTGATTTAATACCACATGATTTATCAAGGTTAAAATTGTAAGTTCACTCAGAAGTGTGACCCACACTTTTTCATCACATAAAACAAAATTCATTTTAAAAAGTTGGGAAACAAAACAGATTTAATTTTCATTAAATAGTACATTATATTATGAAATCTGCCATTTATCAAAGCAAATCACAGATATTTAAACCTTTTCTAGGATATTGGGCACAATTAAAACAGTAAAATAATGTTAATTCCTGGTCCTAGTCAACTTCAATGGTTTAAATTTTGGAGATTCATCTTAAAATATTTATTTTCTCAGTTCAAAATATGCTGCCTAGAAGTCTTTCTAGGCCTCTCATAGCCTAGATAGCAGGAACTCTGATAGCAGTTTTCCCATAATGGCCTTAGTCCAAATTATCAAGCCAGCCATCTGGGAAAAAAATTAACTTAAAGCAGTAGTTTAATTTAACATAAATCAACAGCGGTAGAATCCTTCAAGTTTAGGGGTTCTATAATCTCCAAGGACTTGAAATGGATGCCTAATATTAGAAAAGCACATTAAAAAAGCACAACAAAAATTTTTTTCCTGCCTCAACTCCGAAAGTTCAGACGGCTCCAGGAGTTATTGATATATTTTTACACTACTAGAACTGTCTGGTTTAGTACAACAACCAAACAGGATAGGTACAAATTCCAATGGATAGTGTTGAGTCCGTGGCGGGAAAACAGACACGAGAAGCAGCTGGAGTTCTCAGTTTCATTTATTCAGCGTTCAGCTTACAGGAAGATGGCTTCAGCCTCGCCCAAACGCCTCGCAGCCTCTTATATAGGCAACTCCCGGGTAAATGGGTTACTTTTCCCGCGCCAGCACCCGCGCATGCGCACGGCGCTGGCGACAGCCTGTCTGGTCCCGGGCAGCTTTGCACCTGCCCGGGACTGCCTGCAAACGCCCGAGCCGTTTGCAAGGCTCGGGACATAACACCCCTTTCCCCCGGGCTAAAACTACTACCAACATACAACATTTATTTTATATGACATTTTGCTCCCCAGTGCTCCCACTGATTACTGGCTTTTGCCTTGCCAGCAATGTTATGTAATCTTCTAGATACTTAGGAGATTTCTTTGCTCTCTGTGACCTTCTTAGCTCTGGGTTACTGGCATAAGTCCCCTGACTGGAGGGAGGCGTGAGCCTGTTCTCTCTATTGTGCCCTGGTGTCTTCCAAGGACTGTGCCCCGATGCCTGGCCTGCTTGCTTGCCCACCGGGCTCGTCAGGCCAGGGCTTCTGTTACTTTGTGACCTGGTTGACCTACCTAGCTGTAGACCCTCAGGCCCCTTGAAGTGATAGCCGCTGCTGGGCGTCTCTGTAGAACCTCCTAGGTCAGTCCAAGACCTGTCAGGAGGCTGTCCATTCCCTGAACCCCATTCTGTGTTCGGGCTCGTGTGGGTTTCTGTACTTTCCCAAAACTCAGGTGTTCCCTGATTTGTGCTAGGGTTGTTGTAGTCGGGACTTGGTTCCTCGACTAACTCTGTGTATGTTTGACCCCCTGTAGGATTTGGGGTAAGGTCAGGCCAACCTTGGGAATTGTGTGCCAGTTCTCTTGCGGGGAATGATTTGTTGGGATGCCCCCGGGTATCCTCCGTTGCTGGAGTAGGCGTGAGTGCCTGTTGTGTGGGTAAGCTCCATGACTTTCTTTCGGAGCAATTGCAGAACCTTGGGACGAGCCGTTTGTGGCTCCTCAGTGGAGATGGGCAGTAGCTCTTGCCCTTCCTTGCTCCAAAGGGTCCCCCTCCCCCCCTGGAAAAGACCCAGGAGTCTCAGCAGAAAAGTCTCGCCTAGAGCGAAGTTGGTCGATGTGCCGACGCAGGACACGACCGTTGTCCAGGGCAACCTCGTAGGAGAGAGGACCTGTGATCCTGGACACAGAAGCGGGGACCCATGTATGACCAGGCCCGTAATTGCGAGCCCAAACCGGGGCACCCACAAGTAGTTGTCTAGGTGCCCTAGGATGTGAGGTAGATGAAGGCAGTCTGTCCGGATGCAACCGGTCAAGTCTAGTAGTAAGTTGGCGCCCCCAACGAAGTTCAGCTGGACTTCTCCCTGTAGAAGTGGACGGTGTGGTGCGATAAGAAAGGAGAAAGTCAGCCAACCTGTGATGCCAGTCCCCGTAGGTGAGTCTCTTCAAGGCGTCCTTTTGCGCACCATGCGTTGCGATTGTTCAGCCATACCGTTGGTGGACGGGTGAAAAGGCGCAGACGTGGCATGACGAATCAGGTTTGCCTGTAAGAAAGCTTGGAATTCGGAGGAGGTGAATTGAGGGCCGTTGTCGGACACAATGACATCTGGCAGCCCGTGTGCAGCAAAAATCCCCCTCAGTACCTGAATAGTCTTTGCAGTGGTGGTGGATGAGACAGGCACAACCTCAAGCCATTTTGAATGGCTGTCAACAAGGACCAAGAAGAACTGGCCCTGAAAGGGCCCAGCGTAGTCAATGTGCACCCTAGACCATGGGGACTGTGTTTCCTCCCATCTATGCACAGGAGCTTGGGGCATCTCTGGGCGAGATCGTTGGCACAGGTGGCATGCGTGTACCTTAGCCTCAATATCTTTATCTAAAGCAGGCCACCACAAGTGGCTGCGTGCAAGAGCCTTCATACGAACAATGCCAGGATGACCCTCGTGGAGGGATTCTAAGACCCTAGTCCTCATTGAGGTGGGAATGACAACTCTGTTTCCCCAAAGCAGACAACCCTGAGAAAGGGACAGTTCGTTTCTTTTGGACCAGAAACTCTGAAACTCAGGACTAGGGCAGTGCTCAGGCCACCCGGACAGGACCCAGGAGCGGACACGTGAAAGTGTGTGATCTGTACCTGTTTCAGCGGTAACATCCCTGGCACTAAGAGGAAGCTCGGGCAAGGCTTGGATTGATAGAATGTTGACAGCTGGCGCGGGGTCAGCTTCTACTACTGGCAACCAGAGGCATGGCCCATTTCTTTCCCAGGCTGAAAAATCATATGCAGACAAAAAATAGACCACCTAAGCATTCGAGGGGAAATGATGTGGGGAGTCTGCTTACGTGTGGTAAACAGTCCCAGCAGAGGCTTATGGTCAGTGAAGACCGTGAAATGCCTGCCATATAGAAAATCGTGGAATTTTTTAATTCCAGCAACAACAGCCAGAGCCTCCCTGTCTATCTGAGCGTAGTTGCGCTCGGCAGAAGACAATGTTCTGGAGTAGTATGCAATAGGAACCTGAGTTCCATCAGACCTGAGGTGACTCAGGACAGCTCCAACCCCGTAGGGGGATGCATCACAAGCGATGCACACAGGGAGAGACTCGTTGAAATGTGCAAGAACACTGTTAGAAGGGAGCAAGGCCTTGACTTCTTTAAAGCAAGCCTCATGCGCTTGTGACCACAGCCACACAGCCTGTTTGTCTAGTAGCCTGTGAAGAGGCTCAGCTACACTAGCTTTATGTGGAAGAAAAGAATTGTAGAAATTCAGGAGGCCTAGAAGGCCTGAAGTTCGGCCTTAGACTTTGGCCTGGGTGCTTCTAAAATAGCAGTTAGTTTGGATTCAGCAGGATGAATCCCAGCAGCATCAATTTTGAATCCCAGAAATTCAGTAGAAGGCACCCCAATCTTGCATTTGTCTTTTCTGAGCTTGAGGCCTGATTTCCTGAATCTTAACAGGACAGCCCTAAGCCTTTCAGCTAGAATGTGTGTGGAGTCTCCTGCAATCAAGACATCGTCAAAGTAGGGGCAGACCCCTGGTATACCTCGTAGTGTGTTTTCCATAACGCTTTGGAAAATCCCAGGAGCGACATTCACTCCAAACTGTAGCCTTTTTACTTTAAAGGCTCCCCTGTGGGTCACAATGGTCTGAGCTATGGCAGCATCATCATCAACAGGCAGCTGTTGATATGCTTGAGCTAGGTCAAGCTTTGCAAAAACACGCCCCCCCTTGAGAGAGGCCAGGATGTGACTGACCACAGGAACAGGATAGGCATGTTGCTGCAATGCCTTATTGAGTGTGCATTTGTAATCAGCACAAATGCGAATGTCCCCATTTGCCTTTAGAGGCGTGACAATGGGGGTCTCCCACGGGCTGGAATCAACAGGTTCTAGGATTCCCTGTTGGATTAGTTTGTCTAGTTCAGTGTCAATCTTACTTTTTAAAGCAAAAGGGACCCTTCTTGCTTTAATCCTAATGGGAGTGACAGTGGGGTCTAGCTTTAAGGACACAGGTGGTCCTTTGAATGTGCCCAGCTGGGGGCTGAAAACATCTGCAAATTCTTTGCAGACTTCCTGTAGGTCGAGTGTTTGTAAGCTATTGAGTCCTGTGACGTGTATCCCCAGGGCCTCAAACCAATCGAGTCCTATGAGACTCGTTCGTTCACCCCCTACTACTAATAAGTCTAGTGGACCTTCAAAACTCTTGTATTGCACGTTAAGGGTGGCCTCCCCCTTAACACACACTCTTGAGTTCTGAAAATCTGTTAATACAATATCAGAAGGCCTTAACTTGGCCTTAGACCCACTTCTGGAACAAATCTTCCTAAATGTATGCAATGAAATGATGGACAGGGCAGACCCTGTGTCTAGTTCCATAGATAATGGAACCCCTTGTAGCTTCACGTTGAGTGACAGCTTTTTCTTCATGGGCTTGTGTGTGCCTGTTCTACAGATGCTTCTTCGCGAAGCGCAAAAACCTACCCTATTCTGGCTGGGGAATCTGGTACCCTTCAGGCGTTCTTCTTGGGGTTGTGCCTTTCGTCGGCCCAGGCACACAGCTGCAATGTGCCCTTGTTTACCGCATGCCCGGCAGGTAGCGGAGCGGAACTTGCAGTCGGTTCTCCTGTGGCGACCTCCACAGCCGATGCACTTGGGCGGAGCCGAAGAGCTTCCCTTCTGGTTCTCTTCCTTCGCAGGGTGTAGACGGTCGACTTCCTTGTCCGGATCCTCCTCGGAGTTTCGTCGGACGTCTTCCTGGTGCACGGACGCACCCTCTGCACTGTTTCTGATCGGCCGCATGTTTTTGACGGCGCCGCCTGCTGCTTCTTCTGCGGTGACTTCCCTTAAGGCGTCTTGGAAGGATAATTCTTCCTTTGCGAAAAGTCTCTGTTGTAGCTCGCGATGCCTTAACCCGCACACGAATCGGTCCCTCAGTCGTTCCTCGAGGTCCTTGAACTCGCAGGGCTTGGCGGCCTTCCGTAACGCGGCGATGTATTCCTTGGCTGACTCACCAGACCGTTGATCCCTTTGTTCGAAGGTGTGGCGCCATGAGATAACGGACACCTTGGGGTTGAAGTGCTCCTTCAGCAGCTTCTTCAGGTCTGCGTAGCTTACAGACTCTCCTGGGACAGGTGCTGCAATGTTTTCTGCGATTTTCGAAGGCGTCTTGGCCGCAAACGCAAAGCAGGGTGGCCGCCTTCAAGCTATCTTCCCTCACTTGGTTTGCCTTGAAGTAGTTCTCCATTCTGGATACGTAGGACTCCCACCGCTCTGGATGTGAGAGGTCGCAAATTCTTCGATCTTCAGGAGACGGGTCTATCAGCCAGCCTACCCCCGAATGCGCACCGGAATGGCGGGCAGCTGCCGAGTCGACGCCGTTCCTCTTTCGCCGCTCAGGACTCCTTGGGTAAGCTTACACTTCTTCCTTTACAGGTAGTGCAAGGCATCCCACCCTCGTCGCCAGTGTTGAGTCCGTGGCGGGAAAACAGACACGAGAAGCAGCTGGAGTTCTCAGTTTCATTTATTCAGCGTTCAGCTTACAGGACGATGGCTTCAGCCTCGCCCAAACGCCTCGCAGCCTCTTATATAGGCAACTCCCGGGTAAATGGGTTACTTTTCCCGCGCCAGCACCCGCGCATGCGCACGGCGCTGGCGACAGCCTGTCTGGTCCCGGGCAGCTTTGCACCTGCCCGGGACTGCCTGCAAACGCCCGAGCCGTTTGCAAGGCTCGGGACATAACACTAATGGTTTTATATTTGCATTTGTATGAGGCTAGCTCTTGCTTGGGACAAAGAAATTTGGGGCCAGGTTTGGTTTCTGCTTTCCAAAAAATCCTTTTAGTGAAAAATATATTTTCCTTTTTAATATTTCCTTCTGGAGGGGCTAACTTCCCTCAGTATGACCACAATTGGCACCCAATTTCTGTTACTAAACAAGATGGTTGTTAAGTGAGTCATGTCCAATTTTACAAGCTTTTTTGCCATCATTGTTAAGCAAATTCTTCCACTTGTTAAATAAATCACACAGTCTTTAAGAAGATGTGGCTTCTCCCATTGACTTTGCTTGTTGAAAGTGGCTGGGAAGGTCACAAATGGTGATCACAGGGCCCCAGAATGCAACTAACATTGTAAATACAAGCTGTTTGCCAAGCACCTAAATTCTGATCAGGTTGCCATGGGGATGCTGTTGTGGTCATAAGTTACTTTTTTTTCAGTGTTATTGTAATGTCAAACAATTGCTGAATTAATGCATTAGTCCTACATGCAGGAATCTGTATGAAACACCTTTTTATTGTTAAAGCAGCCATATCTTTTTCCAGGCTCATGCTTTAGAAGCTGCTTGCAATTATCTGCACAAGCATGTCCATGCACAAACCCTTTGCTTTGTAAAGTGCTGTAGTAAAGAGCAAAGCGTCTATGGATTCACTTGCATACCAAGACAGCCTGGAGCAGAGTCCCAAAGAGCCTGGGAAATGATTTTGTTACTTTAACAATTCAAAAAGAAGTGCTTCATACATACTCCTATGCAATCTGAAGAATCACTCACAATTTGCACAGCCCTTTGACATTAATTAAACCAGGACTGGGGAGACCCAGTTCCTAAAGCCTATCCACTTCTGGAGCATACTGGGACTATGCAGCTCCAGTCATCATTTGTCATTTTTCACAAAACTGGTATGCAACTAAAAAAGAGGGCACCGCAGCCGATGATCTGTAGCGCATCTATAGAAACTAGTGGGATGAAGTTGTACATTTTAAAAGATTTTTTCAGAAAGGGATTTGCTGAATTGGAGAGTAAAAATATTACTCTCTTATCTCCTCTCTGCCAGCACAATTCAACAGGTTTTTGAATACTGGCAGTTCTCCACTTATACCTTTCATTTTACAACTGTTCAAAGTTATGGTCACTTGATTGCAAATTATAACCTTTCCAGCTGGTTTCTGACAAACAAAGTCAATGGGGAAAGCCAGATTTGCTTAATGACCATGGTAAAATAGTCGTAAAAGTGGGTCTGGTCACATGATGACTTATTTATGACTGCATCAACCTTACAACGGAATTTCCAGTCCCAATTGCGAATCATAAATCAAGGATTACTCTAGAGCCATTTGTTTATCAATTGATTTTTTTCCTCACTGCAGCATGTATCATCCTGTAAATATCTGTTTGGAAAGAGTCCACAAAATTCAGTGGACCTAATGCTTATCTCAGTGCAGGGGTGTCTGAAGGATGTGGTCAAAAAGTCAAGATGGTGGCCATGATGATGCAATCAAATCTTTGCTTGTTTTTCATGTATAGTAATAATAATAATAATAATAATAATAATAACCCCCAGTGAGGCACTACCTTGACGTGGTTGTGGGGCTTGTGTACTCTGAGGAAGATGAGAGCTATGCCAGAGGTTCAACCATACTGGACAGGTCTCATCAGAGGAGTCAGACAAAGAGTGTCTCTCCCATAAAAAAATATGGTGAGACGTAAATTTCAGAATGCCATACCGGCTCGGATGTCGCCCGGGTTAACAAGGTCCGCACTAGATATTGGAGTTCCTGGATATCTGGTGAAAAATGGGTTACAGGACTCAGGACTGTTGGCTGAGCAACCAGGGCCAGCAGCTGCAGAACTACTGGAAGAAAAGGTGTTTACCCGTCGCAGATACACAGTGATGGAAAACAAAGAAATAATGATCTGTTACTACAGATCAAGTCCAACAAGACGAGGATATCTAAAACGAATGCACCAATTCTGGAAAGAACAACATCCAGAATCAGAAATAACAGAACAGAGACTAGCAGATCAACGCCGATTTATAACACGACATAAAGTATTTACAGAAACAGAATTAGACGAACTGCAAAGGTTTACCCAGGGCAAAGAAATCAAAGCCTTACAAGAAGTAATTCAGAATGTAGAGGCAAACCAGGGGGAGTTGGCATTGAAAGAATCCAGTAGAGATATACAACTGTTCTCATTTGGAAACCAGGCACCTCTTCCTCAGGAAGAACAAAACCCTCTAACTAAAGAAATAAAAGAATTGAAACAAAGAATAATTGAGCATCTAAAACAGCACAAAAACAACAGAATAAGGCTACCTGCATTGAAGCTTGTTCCAAAGAAACAGCTAGCACAAGCATTAAAAGATTCAAATACTGCAATAGCAAGTATAAGCACCAATTCACTGCAAGAAACAAACCAATTAATGTACAGCACAGCTGCAGTTATAACAGAATACCTGGGATGTAAAATCAACAAAAAAGAAAAACAAACAAACAGTGCACCACAAAAATGGAAGGTTAGACTAGAAAATAAGATCAGCAAGTTAAGATCACATGCAAGCAAGCTAGAACAGATGAAAGAAAAGAAGCTGAAGAACAAGAGACCAAAGAATACCTAATCAAGAAATACCACTTAGAAACAAGGAAGATCAAGGAAGCACTGGAAATAATAAAGCAACAAATAACAGCTATAGCCAGGAAAATCAGTAGATATGAAGCTCGAATTGCAAACTATAGGCAGAACTCCAATTTCAATCCAATCAGAAACGTTTCTACCAGTCCATCAATGGAGAAACTGCAAGGAATCAGTCAGTACTTGACAAGGAAGAAACAGTGCAGTTCTGGAAGCAGATATGGGATAACCCAAAGAAATACAACAAGGATGCGGCTTGGTTAAAAGAGGTGGATGCAAATAAAACAGAAGTTGAAATGAAAGAATAGTAATAACAACAAAAATGGTAGAAAAAAGAGCAAGGAAAATCAAAAATTGGTCAGCACCAGGTGAAGATGAACTGCATGGGTTTTGGTTGAAACATCTAACTGTTATACACCCACTCATTGCCAAGCAGTTCAACAAATATTACCACAGGATGAGAAATTGCAAAAGGGCTAACCCGGGAAAACCTACTTAATAATGAAAATCCAGCAAGAGGGGCAAACACCAGGTAACTACAGGCCAATTACCTGCTTAACAACAACTTTCAAATTCACTAAACTGGTGTGGTAGCTGAGCAGTACAACAGCATCTGTTGAAAACAATCCTCTTCCACCTGAGCAGAAAGGAAACGCACAATAGCAGAGGAACAAAAGATCAACTCCTAATAGACAAAATGATCTTGGAAAACTGCAAGAGAAGGAAGACCAACCTGAATGTGGCATGGATTGACTACAAAAAGGCATTGGACTCTCTGCCACATGATTGGATAATCAAGTGCCTAGAAATAACAGGAGTCAGTAGAAACATCAGAAAATTTGTGCAAAGATCGATGGCACAATGGAAGACACAGTTGCAGATCAATGGTGAGAGGCTGGGAGAGGGTAATATCAAGAGAGGAATATTTCAAGGAGAGTTCATTATCACATTACTATTTGTTCATGCACTGTTTCCTCTGTCAACAATACTGAATAACTCAGGCTATGGCTATCAAGCATCCAAAACATCTGCCAGACTATTCCACCTCCTTTACATGGATGATTTGAAGCAGTATGGAAAAACACCATCTGAAATAGAATTGCTGTTCAACACTGTCTGTTGAGCCCAGATTCACATTGGAGTTTGGGCTGGACAAATGTACCACTATCACCATCAAATGAGGTAAAATAGTGAAACTGAAGGAATCAAGATGGTTTTATTTTTTTTTTTTTGTTTCCCCCACGAAAATAACATTAAGAGTCGGAGGAGGAAGAATATACAAATACTTGGGTATCCTTCAAGCTGACAACATCAAGCACACTGAAGTCAAGAAAAAGATAGAGGTGAATATATCAAGAGAGTGAAGAAGATCTTAAAGTCCAAACTCAATGGAGGAAATACCATAAAGGCAATCAACACCTGGGCAATTCCAGTCATTAGATACACAGCTGGAATAGTGCACTGGACTCAAGCAGAACTAAAAGCAATGAATAGGAAGATCAGAAAAATAATGACAATGAATCATGCCCTTCATCCACAAAGTGACATTGACAGACTTTATCTACCAAGGCAAATAGGTGGGCGTGAAATGCTGCAAGTACATCAGATGGTTGAAGAAGAAAAATGGCTTTGGAAGAATATCTGAAAGAAACAAATGAGTGAAGAGTGCCTGAAATTCGCTATCAGAAGGCTTACTAACTACTGGAGAGACCAAACTGGCATACAAGAAAGACCAAATGAAGAACAGAATAGAGGCATGGGAAGACAAAGCACTACATGGCAAATACATGAAAAAAATAGCTGGGAAAGCAGATAATAATAAAACCTGGCAATGGCTAAGAGCAGGAAAATTGAAGAAAGAGACCGAGGGACTAATTCTGGCTGCACAAGACCAAGCCTTAAGGACAAATGCATACAAAGTCAAATTGAGAAGACAGCAACAGACAGTAACGTGCCGCTATGAAAGAAGTGAAGAAACAGTGGACCACGTAAGCTGGTGCAAGGAAGATTGCACAGCCTGAGTAAAGCAGCGACATGGACACAAAGTAGCAGCAATGGTGCATTGAAGATCTGCAAAAAATATCATTTGCCTGTAAGCAAAAACTGGTGGGATCATAAAATAGAGAAAGTCATAGAAAATGATAAAATTAAACTGCTCTGGGACTTCAGAATTCAAACAGACAAGCACCATGCAACATAACACCCCAGACTTAACAATTGTCGATAAGAAAGACAAAAAAGTCTGGATAGTGGACGTGGCAGTGCCTGGAGATAGCAGAATAGAAGAGAAAGAACTGGAGAAGATCACAAAATACAAAGACCTACCAATAGAAATAGAAAGACTGTGGCAAAAGCAAGCAAGGGTAGTACCAATAGTGATAGGCTCCTTGGGTGCAATCCCAAAACAACTGGAGCACCACTTGAACACCATTGGCATTGACAAATTCGCTATTAGTCAATTTACAAAGGCCGGCCTTATTAGAACTGACTTCAGCCTGCGACGAAATACCTCTGTAATACCATCAAAATCCACATCCTGCCTATCCCGGTCCTGGGTAAGGACGCGATAGGTAGACAAAATGCCAAATTCCAGTCTGAACATGCTTGGCTGACTCGTGCGATGATTGAGAATAATAATAATAATATAAGATGAACTGCATGGGTTTTGGTTGAAACATCTAACTATTATACACCCACTCATTGCCAAGCAGTTCAACAATATACTACAAGGAGGAGAAATTGAAAAGTGGCTAACAACTGGGAAAACCTACCTAATAATGAAAAATCCAGCAAAAGGGGCAACACCAGGTAACTACAGGCCAATTACCATGCTTACCAACAACTATTCAAATTACTAACTGGTGTGGTAGCTGATGCAGTACAACAGCATCTAGTTGAAAACAATCTCTTTCCACCTGAGCAGAAAGGAAACCGCCCCAATAGCAGAGGAACAAAAGATCAACTCCTAATAGACAAATGATCTTGGAAAACTGCAAGAGAAGGAAGACCAACCTGAATGTGGCATGGATTGACTACAAAAAGGCATTTGACTCTCTGCCACATGATTGGATAATCAAGTGCCTAGAAATAACAGGAGTACGTAGAAACATCAGAAAATTTGTGCAAAAATCGATGGCACAATGGAAGACACAGTTGCAGATCAATGGTGAAAAGCGGGAGAGGTTAATATCAAGAGAGGAATTATTTCAAGGAGATTCATTATTATGTAATCATCTTATATATTTGTTATTGCCACTGTTTCCTCGTTCAACAATATGAATAACTCAGGAACATGGCTATCAAACCATCAAAACATCTGCTAGGACTATCCCACCTCCTTTACAGGATGATCTGAAGCTCGTATGGAAAAACATCAATCTGAAATAGAATCGCTGCTCAACACTGTCCGTATATATAGCACAAGATATTGTAATGGAGTTTGGCTTAGGAAAATGTGCCCAACTTACTATCAAACAAGGAAAATATAAGTGAAACTGAAGGAATCAAGATGCCCCACGAAAATAACATTAAGAGTCTGGATGAGGAAGAGTACTACAAATACTTGGGTATCCTTCAAGCTGACAACATCAAGCCCACTGAAGTCAAGAAAAAGATTAGAGGTGAATACATCAAGAGAGTGAAGAAGATCTTAAATCCAAACTCAATGGAGGAAATACCATAAAGGCAATCAACACCTGGGCAATCCCAGTCATTAGGTACACAGCTGGAATAGTGGACTGGACTCAAGCAGAACTAAAAGCAATGGATAGGCAGACCAGAAAAATAATGACAATGAATCATGCCCTTCATCCACGCAGTGACATTGATAGACTTTATCTACCAAGGCAAATAGGTGGGCGTGGAATGCTACAAGTACATCAGATGGTTGAAGAAGAAAAAATGACTTTGGAAGAATATCTGAAGAACAATGATGAAGATGCACTGAAATTAGTATATCAGGAAGGCTTACTAACTACTGGAGAGACCAAACTGGCCTACAAGAAAGACCAAATGAAGAACAGAATAGAGGCATGGGAAGACAAAGCACTACATGGCCAATACATTAAAAAATAGCTGGGAAAGCAGATAATAACAAGACCTGGCAATGGCTAAGAGCAGGAAAATTGAAGAAAGAGACCGAGGGACTAATTCTGGCTGCACAAGACCAAGCCTTAAGGACAAATGCATACAAAGTCAAAATTGAGAAGACAGCAACAGACAGTAAGTGCCGCCTATGCAAAGAAGCTGAAGAAACAGTGGACCACTTGGTAAGCTGTTGCAAGAAGATTGCACAGACTGATTACAAGCAGCGGCATGACAAAGTAGCAACAATGGTGCATTGGAAGATCTGCAAAAAATATCATTTGCCTGTAAGCAAAAACTGGTGGGATCATAAAATAGAGAAAGTCATAGAAAATGATAAAAATTAAACTGCTCTGGGACTTCAGAATTCAAACAGACAAGCACCTGCAACATAACACCCCAGACTTAACAATTGTCGATAAGAAAGACAAAAAAGTCTGGATAGTGGACGTGGCAGTGCCTGGAGACAGCAGAATAGAAGAGAAAGAACTGGAGAAGATAACAAAATACAAAGACCTACAAATAGAAATAGAAAGACTGTGGCAAAAGCAAGCAAGGGTAGTACCAATAGTCATAGGCTCCTTGGGTGCAATCCCAAAACAACTGGAGCACCACTTGAACACAATTGGCATTGACAAATTCTCTATTAGTCAATTGCAAAAGGCAGCCTTATTAGGAACTGCTTCCATCCTGCGACGATATCTGTAATACCATCAAACATCCACATCTGCATATCCCAGGTCCTGGGTAAGGACTCGATAGGTAGACAAAATGCCAAATCCAGTCTGAACATCTGGCTGACTGTGCGATGATTGAATAATAATAATAATAATAATAGCTTCCTGCAATAACTTCAGCAATCACCTGAATTTCTAGTTCACCCTGTTTACTGTTCATATCTGTGCATTGGTGTATTTGAGTCCTTTATGATGAACCCTGTGTTTACTTTCTACATAACCTGTGTGGTGCCTGAGTTCCCCTATTTTCTTACCACCTATTTGGTTAGTGCATTTTGTGTGGCACTTGCCATTAAAAGCTTGATTTTGCTTAACAGCAAGATTGATATTCTTGTCCATTCACACATCTATGTTGGGTCTGCAATGCACATTAAAAAAACAGATGGGGTTGTGATTTCATCATTATGGCTGGGTCTTGGATCTTCAGATATTAAACAATCAATAATTTTACTCAGAACAGATTGTTTAGTTCTGTGGATTTAAAATAAATAGGCAAAACCCCCAAAATAGGAAAAAAGCTAAGAAATATGTATGTATTAAGGAAATAATTATTGTTTATGAAAATAGCTCTCATTAATGTGGTGCTAATTTTCACATTAACTTGCTTTTCTAAAAAATTAAGTCAGCAGATTTTGGGAACATTTTTTATTTTTAAAAATCGCATCATGAAGACATAGCTATTACTCATGTGTTACTGAAATTCTGGACATTTTTTTCTTTCTTTTTTTCTTTTTTTCCCCCTTTTTGAGACAGTGATCCTACTGAAGGCATATCTTATTTTCACAGTTTTCAGAGCTTTAGCATTTTGCTGCTCGGAAAATAAGATTCTTCCGTCAGCTGCTGCTATCATTGCTAATGTAATTACTCTGCATACAGTAATTGGGTAAGTGTCACCAGCAAAGGGGAGGGGAGGACTGGCAGCAAATATCTCTGCCTTCTTCCATCTCATTATCTGACTTTTAAACAACACCCCCTCCCAAAAAAATATTAGAAAACAATTGGTGAATAAGTCCATTGGGTGCTCCACCTGTTTGTGTTATTGGTATTTAACTTTTTCTTTTTAAAAAAATCAATGCCACTTTCAGTAATACAAAAACATTAGATTACATGTGGGTTATACTAAGATGAGGGAAAGAGAGGGATGAAGGAAGGAGGAAGGAAGGAGGAAGGAAGGAAGGAAGGAAGGAAGTGAGGGAGGGAGGGAGGGAGGGAGGGAGGGAGGGAGGGAGGAAGGAACAATTTATGAAAGCTAATTACAGTATCACCAAAAAGAAAAAGAAACACATCTCCAAAATAGAGGACAAAAAAAATCAAAGAAAGGGTTGCATTAAAAATACAGGTGATAATTTATGTCTTCAAATTCAAATATAAAAACTCATTATCATTTAAACATAAATATAATGCCCTTCAACATAGTAAGCAAGGCTGGTCAGGTAAGCTGTTTTTCTGATCAGCCTGCTGTCCAGGTGCTCACTCTTGATAGGCAATTTCAAGGTTCCTACCTGTCGCTCTTACGTTATTTATTTTTAAATTGGTTTGGACTCACAGTTCAAATAGAGAACACTATCAAATAGAGGGTTGTTCTGTGACAGCCCTTCTGATACAGGACCATCCTTTGTAAGTAGGAAACAAGTCTAATCCTTCTGCCCCATATCAAAACTTCAAAGAGAAATAAATCCCTGATCTGCTTCTCTAAAAATGGTAGCCTGTTTCCTTTGTTCCCTTTAACAGATACACATGCAGAACAGTACTACATCAGGGACTTTCCCAATGAGAAAAAGAGGGGGGGGGGAATTAATTTATAAAAAAAAGCAACCAAGATAGAACTTGGTGTATAAAATTGTACATAGCATGAAAATAGTGGAAAAAATTATCCAATGAAGTCAACTGGAAGGAAATTTAGAGCAAAGGAAACATCATTAAATTGAGATGATGGCTACTAACATGGATGGTTTAAAAGAGGATTGGATAAATTCATGGAGGACATATCTATCAAAAGGTGTTGGCTTAAGATTCTCTGAACTGGAAACAACTGGTCTCCAAATTCCAGCTGCAGGAGAACATTGGCAGGAGAGGTTATGTTTCCATCTCCTGCATATGAGCAACACAGAGGCATCAATTTGGTTACTCGAAAGAAAATACTGGACAAAGAATTCTTTCAATAATCTGTTAATAACAACAGAAAGATACCTGGCAAAAGAATCTAATGAATTAGGTTGACTCCATTCACACGTCTGCCCAACCCATTAAGAAGGCAGCCTAAACATCTTCCACCCGCAAAGCTTGCTAAGATGTTTCAGAATAATTCGCCAACATGTTGGAAATGTAAAAAAGTACATGGAACATATTATCATCTATGGTGGACATGCCCAGTTGCAAAAAAATATTGGTCTACAATAAGAAAATGGATCCAAGAAATAATAGACCAACCTGTAGACTGGAAACCAGAAATCTTTTTGTTGGGTATTTTAAATAGAAAATATAGTAAAGAAATATGGTACTTAATTTTACATATAATAACAGCGGCAAGAATAGCATATGCACTCTTGAGTCCGTCGCGAAATGGTAAGACACGAGAAGCAGTTGTAGTTCTCAGGAAACCTTTATTCTTCAGTTCAGCTTACATTGGAATATGGCGGCAAAAGCCCACAACTCGCAGCCTCCTTTTTATAGGACTTTCCCGGGTCAATGTGTTACTTTTCGCGCGCCAGCACTTGCGCATGCGCACAAGCACTGGTGACAGCCTGTCTGGTCCCGGGCAGCTTGCACCTGCCCGGGACCACCTGCGACGCCCCGAGCCCGCTTGCAAGGCTCAGGACATAACACCCCTTTCCCCCATGCTAAAACTACGACCAATGCCAAATAATACACAACCCACTCTTAGTACAATGCTCTGCTCCCCTCCATGTTCGGAGTTCCCCCGTTTCCATTGCCTCAGTGTTTCTACCCTTCTACTGGCTCTGTTTAGCCAATAGTGTTATGTAATCCTCTAAGTACTTAGGAGATTTCCTTGCTCTCTGTGACCTCCTAAGCTCTGGGTGTCTGACAGGTACCCCCTGACTGAGGGGTGATGTGTGTCTGTTCCCCTTGTTATGCCTTGGTGACTCCCAAGGACCATGCTCCAATGCCTGGCCTGCTTGCTTGCCCTGGCTCGTCAGGCCAGGGCTTCTTCCAGTGTGTGACCTGGTTGTCCCGCCTAGCTGTAGGCTCTCTGGCCCTTCTAAGTGACTGTCACTGTTGGGCATTTCTGTAGAACTTCCTAGGTCCGTCCAAGACCTGTCAGGAGGCTGTCTATCCCCTGAATCCCATTCTGTGTCCGGGCTTGTGTGGGTTTCAGTACTGTTCCAAAACTCAGTTGTCCCCTGAGTGTAGTCAGAGGTGTTGTAGTTGGGATTTGGTTCCTCGACCACCTCCCTATGTGTTTGCCCCCTTCTAGGGATAGAGTTGAAGTCAGGCCAACTAGGAGGAGTGTGTGCCAGCTCTCTTGCAAGAAATGGATTGTTGGGATGCTCCCGGGTATTCTCTCTGACTGGAGTACTGAGTGATGCGGGTGAAAAGTAATCATGCCCCCGGGGTGACTCCCTGGCTGGAGTAGGCGTGAATGCCTGATAACTGGCTAAGCTCCTAGAATCCCTGTTTGGAGCACTCGTGGAATTTTGGGATGGGCCGTTTGTGGCTCCCTCATTGGTAATGGGCATCATTCCATGCCCCTCCCTTTGCCCAAAGGGCTCTCCCTCCCCCCCTGGAAAAGACCCAGGAGTCTCAGCGGGAAGGTCCCGTCTAGGGCGAAGTTGGTCAATGTGCCGACGCAGGACACGGCCGTTGTCCAAGGATACCTCGTAGGATAGAGGACCTGTGACCCTGGATATAGATGCAGGGACCCATGTATGACCGGGCCCGTAATTACGAGTCCAAACCGGGGCACCCACAAGAAGTTGCCTAGGTGCCCTGGGGTGTGAGACAGAAGGAGGCAGTCTGTCCGGATGCAACCGGTCAAGCTTGGTAGTCAGTTTGCGCCCCCAACGAAGTTCAGCTGGGCTTCTCCCTGTAGTGGTGTGGTGCGGTAAGAAAGGAGGAAGTCAGCCAACCTGTGATGCCAGTCTCCGTAGGTGAGTTTCTTCAAGGCGTCCTTGGTGATGCACACCATGCATTCAGCCATACCGTTGGTGGACGGGTGGAAGGGTGCAGACGTGGCATGACGAATCATGTTAGCCTGCAAGAAAGCTTGGAATTCGGAGGAGGTGAATTGAGGGCCGTTATCAGACACAATGACGTCTGGGAGCCCATGTGCAGCAAAAATCCCCCTCAGTACCTGAATAGTCTTTGCAGTGGTGGTGGAAGAGACAGGTACAACCTCAAGCCATTTTGAATGGCTGTCAACGAGGACCAAGAAGAATTGACCCTGAAAGGGCCCAGCATAGTCAATGTGCACCTAGACCATGGAGACTGTGTTTCCTCCCATCTATGCACAGGAGCTTGGGGCATTTCAGGGCATGAGCGTTGACAAAGGTGGCAAGCATGCACCTTAGCTTCTATGTCTTTGTCTACACCTGGCCACCACAAGTGGCTCCGTGCAAGAGCCTTCATGCGTACAATGCCAGGATGACCCTCATGGAGGGAATCTAGGACCCTAGTCCTCATTGAGGTGGAAATGACAACTCTGCTTCCCCAAAGCAGACAACCCTGAGAGGTGGACAACTCGTTCCTTTTAGACCAGAAACTCTGAAACTCAGGACTAGGACAGTGCTCAGGCCATCCAGACAAAACCCAAGAAAGAACACGTGAAAGTGTGTGATCTGTGCCTGATTCAGCGGCTACATCCCTGGCGCTCAGGGGGGACTCGGGCAAGGCTTGAATGGAGAGAGTATTGATGGCTGGCGCGGGGTCAGCCTCTATTACCGGCAGGGGTAATCTACTGAGGCCATCAGCATGGCCCATTTCCTTCCCAGGCTTGTGAAGTAGGGAAAAATCATATGCAGACAAAAAGATAGACCACCTGAGCATCCTGGGGGAGATGAGTTGGGGAGTTTGTTTACGTGTGGTAAACAGTCCCAGCAAAGGCTTATGGTCAGTGAAGACCGTGAAATGCCTACCATATAAAAAATCATGGAATTTTTTAATTCCTGCAACAACAGCTAAGGCCTCCCTGTCTATTTGAGCATAGTTGCGCTCAGCTGAAGACAATGTTCTGGAGTAATATGCAACAGGAACCTGAGTTCCATCAGCCCTGAGGTGGCTCAGTACAGCACCCACCCCATAAGGGGAAACATCACAAGTGATGCACACAGGAAGGGACTCATTGAAGTGAGCAAGTACACTGTTAAAAGTGAGCAAGGCCTTGACCTCATTGAAACTAGCCTCATGAGTTTGTGACCACTGCCATACTGCCTGTTTATCTAATAGCCTGTGAAGAGGCTCAGCTACACTAGCCTTGTGTGGAAGAAAGGAATTGTAGAAATTCAGAAGGCCCAGAAAAGCCTGTAGTTCGGCCTTAGACGTTGGCCTAGGGGCTTGCATAATGGCTTTTAGTTTGGATTCAGCAGGATGAATCCCAGCAGCATCAATTTTGAACCCCAGAAACTCAGTAGAAGGCACCCCAATTTTACATTTGTCCTTCTTGAGTTTGAGTCCCGTTTTCCTGAACCTTATTAGGACAGCCCTTAGCCTTTCAGCTAGAATGTGTGTGGAGTTTCCTGCAATTAAGATATCATCAAAATAGGGGCAAACCCCTGGTATACCCCGTAGTGTGTTTTCCATTACGCTTTGGAAAATCCCAGGAGCGACATTTACTCCAAATTGAAGTCTCTTTACCTTGAAAGCCCCTCTGTGGGTCACAATAGTCTGAGCTATAGCAGCATCATCATCAACAGGCAGCTGCTGATATGCTTGAGCTAGGTCAAGCTTTACAAAAACGCGCCCCCCCTTGAGGGAGGCCAGGATGTGACTGACCACAGGAACAGGATAGGCATGTTGCTGCAATGCCTTATTTAGAGTGCATTTGTAATCAGCACAGATGCAAATGTCCCCATTTGCCTTAAGAGGCGTGACAATGGGGGTCTCCCATGGACTGGAGTCAACTGGTTCTAGAATTCCCTGTTGGATCAGTTTATCCAATTCAGTGTCAATTTTACTCTTTAAAGCAAAAGGGACCCTTCTTGCTTTAATTCTAATGGGAGTGATGGTGGGGTCTAGCTTTAAGGACACAGGAGGTCCTTTGAACGTGCCCAGCTGGGGGCTGAAAACATCTGCAAATTCTTTGCAGACTTCCTGTAGGTCCAGTGTTTGTAGGCTGTTGAGCCCTGTGACGTGTATTCCCAAGACCTCAAACCAATCGAGTCCTATGAGACTCGTTCGTTCACCCCCTACTACTAATATGTCTAGTGGACCTTCAAAATCCTTATACTGTACGTTAAGGGTGGCCTCCCCCTTAACACACACTCTGGAGTTTTGAAAGTCTGTTAACACAATATCGGAAGGCCTCAGCTTGGCCTGAGTTCCACTACCGGAACAGATCTTCCTAAAAGTGTGCATAGAAATGATCGAAAGTGCAGACCCCGTGTCTAGTTCCATAGTTAATGGAACCCCTTGTAGCTTCACTTTAAGTGACAGCTTTTTCTTAATGGGCTTGTGTGTGCCTGTCCTGTAGATGCTTCTTCGCGAAGCGCAAAACCCCACCCTATTCTGGCTGGGGACCCTGGTACCTTTCAGGTGCAATTCTTCCTGAGGTTGTACCTTCTGACGGCCCAGGCACACAGCTGCAATGTGTCCTTGTTTTCCGCACGCCTGGCAGATAGCGGAGCGGAACTTGCAGTCGGCTCTCTTGTGACGACCTCCACAACCGATGCACTTGGGGAGCGCTGAAGAGCTTCCTCTTGGTTTTCCTTCCTTTGTGGGGTGGAGACGGTCCACTTCCTCGTCCGGATCCTCCTCGGAGTTTCTTTGGACTTCTTCCTGGTGCACGGATGCAGCATCTGGACTGTTTCTGATTGGCCGCATGTTCTTGATGGCGCCGCCCGCTGCTTCTTCTGCGGTGACCTCTCTCAAGGCATCTTGGAAAGACAAGTCCTCCTTGGCGAAAAGTCTCTGTTGCAACTCTCGATGCCTTAGCCCGCATACAAACCGGTCCCTCAATCGTTCTTCGAGGTCCTTGAACTCGCAATGTTTGGTGGCTTTCCTCAGTGCGGCGATGTACTCCTTGGCCGATTCTCCGGATCGTTGATCCCTCTGCTCGAAGGTGTGGCGCCACGCGATAATGGACATCTTAGGTTGGAAGTGCTCCTTCAATAACTTCTTTAGATCTGCGTAGCTGACAGACTCTAAAGGAACAGGTGCTGCGAGGTTCTCCGTGATTTCGAATGTGTCTTGACCGCAAACGCACAGCAGGGTGGCAGCCTTCAAGCTCTCTTCCCTCACCTGGTTCACCTTGAGGTAGTTTTCCACCCTGGCTGCGTAGGACTCCCACCTCTCTGGATGTGAGACGTCGAATTCCGAAAGCCTTCCAATCTTCGCCATTTCGTATCAGGAAGAGTTTATCAGCCAGCCTACCCCCGAATGCACGCTGGATTGGCGGGTAGCTGCCGAGTCAACGCCGTTCCTGCTGCTCCGGACTCACTCGGGTAAGCTTACACCTTCTCTTTTCCGATGTAAGGCAATCCCACCCTCGTCGCCAGTGTTGAGTCCGTCGCGAAATGGTAAGACACGAGAAGCAGTTGTAGTTCTCAGGAAACCTTTATTCTTCAGTTCAGCTTACATTGGAATATGGCGGCAAAAGCCCACAACTCGCAGCCTCCTTTTTATAGGACTTTCCCGGGTCAATGTGTTACTTTTTGCGCGCCAGCACTTGCACATGCGCACAAGCACTGGCGACAGCCTGTTTGGTCCCGGGCAGCTTGCACCTGCCCAGGACCGCCTGCAACGCCCCGAGCCCGCTTGCAAGGCTCAGGACATAACATGCACAGTGCTGGAAAAATGAGAATATACCATCAGAGGAAGAAGTAATAAGAAAAATCCTGGACTGTGCTGAGATGGACAAATTAACAAAAGAGATAAAAGAAAAGGAAGACACATAGTATTATATAGTATGGAACAAGGTATATGTCTGGTTGGAGACTAGAAATAATAGAGGAGAATAAATATGGAAAGGTCAAAATTGAAAATATGTGTACAATAATGTATAATAATAATAATATGAATTATTCTTAGTAAGAAGTAGAACATGAAGGAAGAAAAATGTAAATAAGAAATAATGGGGCTATAAGGACAAATATTTAAAGAAGAATAAGGGGGAAATGTAAATATTAGATTACCATTACGTAATTGCTGTAAAAAAAAGGAGTATATATTGTATGTGTATGTGTGTTATGTTTTGCTTTGTTCTGTTTTGTCTTGTTGGTTAAAAATAAAAATCAAAAAAAAAAGAAGAAGGCAGCCTAAGAAAATCTTTTCTGGCACAGTTTAAAGAAATATATCTCATTGTATGGACTATTTGTGATGCCTTTTAACAGGTTTCAAACTAGTTTAAAAATAAAGTTCTGAACTGGCCAAGTCTAATAGCCCATGCCCTTAGTCAATCCTGCTTTGATTGCCTCATCATACTCTATTTGGGGCTACCATTAAAAATTGTCCAGAAGTCACAATTGGTGTAAAATGAGGTGATGAGGATGCTAATTGTCATAAGATACATGAATCCAAGAGAAATGAAGGAGGTGTATTGGTTGTCCACTACTTTGCTAACACAGTTTAAATAATCTACTGCTCACTTTTTAAAGCCCAGCATAGCTTAAGATCTAATACTTGATGGACCACCTCTTGCTTTATCAAGTTATCAGTATTAAAATTTGCAAGAGAGAATGTTTGAGGATGAACCTACTGTCACACAGGCTATGGAGAGGCAGATCTCAGGATTTGGAATAAGAACTGGACTTCATTGCCTCAGTATTTAAAACAGTATTCAGGAATATTTCTTTCACCAAACTTTTATTGCATTACATATTTTATTCATTTGAATTGGGGGGGGGTTTACCTTAAACAGGCTTGAATATTTTTTCTGAACCAGAAGGCAGTACAGGTAGTCTTCAATTTATGACTGGTTTTGGGGTATTTGTCAACCAGCCTGCTTTTACAGGCATTTGCCATGTCCTGCAGTCATGTGACTGCATTTTATGATTATTATTTTTTTGCCAAAAACTAGCATTTGCTTCTGGTTTTGGCAAAACTGGCCCATAGCAAAAAATTTGTTTGCTTAATGACTACTGTGCTTTCTTTACAACCACCATGTTCACTTAACAACCACCACAAAAGTGGTCCTAAAATCAAGTCAGTTTTGTGGGTGCCTTGTTTTATGATTGCCACAACTTGCAACCACAATGGACAGACTCTATTAAGATTGAAAGTCAAGGACTACTTATATATAATGTAATAAGGGGGTCTTTCTGTAATGATGAATGATGAGACCCAGCCCTATGCTTAGTTGAGAGATGGGGGGGGCACATTTTAAGTTTCCCACAATATCCTGGATGCTATACACACAGCATGGAAACGGGGTGAGGAAAATAAATCTGAGTAGAGAATAGAACATCGTTGGTACATAACCAATAGGTATGTAATAGATCAACAGATGTTCTATTCTCTGTTCAGATTTCTTTTCATTACTAAGTTTCAATTCAGCCTTTCACTGCATATATCTATAGATTCCCTGCTATTTCTCAGATCTTCCCCTCCTCTCCCAGTTCCTTTAGTGGCATCTTCTTCCATCCCAATGGCAGATTGGGGATCGCATCCAACAAAGAGTAGTTCTTCTCAAGCAGAAAATGGACTTTCAAGAAGCCAAGGGGAATGAAACAAGATACAAGCCTTAAGCAATCTACCCACCAGCTGCCTGCAGGGTGAGTAATGCACTGTGCTTGCTTAATGTGCCGAAAGAAGGGCATAGTCATTCAGACAGTCACAAAGGTTCGTGGTCCTCCCTTGAGAATGGCTGGGATGAAACCTTTTTATACACCAGCCTTGAATACAACTCTGGGTCTTATGTTTCCAGAAGAATGAGCAAACTGAGAAGCAACTATAAGGAAGGAGAAACCATGGAAAAGGAGAAGTGTAAAATAGAAAAAAGATACATTTGCTGGAAATGTAACAAGGATGAAAGAATATGGTAAATTCATCTATTTACTGGTAGGTGATGTAAATTTATAAACATATAAATCAGGTGTCCTCCTCTGGAACAATGTTGTTGTTGTTGTTGTTGTTGTTAATTGCGAAGTCGTGTCCGACCCATCGCGACCTCATGGACAATGTTCCTCCAGGCCTTCCTGTCCTCTACCATCTTCTGGAGTCCATTTAAATTCACACCTACTGCTTCAGTGACTCCATCCAGCCATCTCATTCTCTGTCGTCCCCTTCTTCTATTGCCCTCAATCTTTCCCAGCATTAGGCTCTTCTCCAGTGAATCCTTCCTTCTCATTAGGCCAAAGTATTTGAGTTTCAACTTCAGGATCTGGCCTTCTAAAGAGCAGTCGGGGTTGATCTCTTCTAGGACTGACCGGTTTGAACGCCTTGCAGTCCAAGGGACTCGCAGGAGTCTTCTGAGAAGCCATCCGGGAAACAGTGAGGGAACGGCCCCCACTGCCTTGGCCCCAGCCGCCTGGGAGCCAATGTACAATTTTGCGGTGACCATCTATGCTGAAATGCATTCAGTCTTAGCTCCACAAGGCCATCTGGAAACAGCGAGAAACAACCCCCTGCTGCGTCGGCCCTGCCCCCTGTTGCATGCTGGGGAGCTGTCACCCTTTGGGAGGAATGAAGAAATGCACCATCGTCTGGAAGTGGGCAGCAAATGGCCCTGGCCTACTTCATGTATCTAGCTTGATGGGCTCCGGGGGAGGGGTTTCAGCAGGCATCGGGGGCTCTTCTCACAGCGCCGAGAGGCTGAGGCAGGTGGCGCGAATCTGATGAGAACTACAATGCTGTCTAGCCCCCAGCCTGTCCAGTTTCAGCAGGCAGCAAGGTGCGAAGCTGGCAAGCTTTGCACCATCCAGCTCAACCTCTCGGCACTGTGAGGAGAGTGCCCCGCTGCCTGCCAAGATTGGGCAGGCTGGGGGCTGGGTGGCATCATGCTTCTTTTCGGATTTGCACCACCGGGCAGACTGGGGACTGGGCGGCATTGTGCAGGTAACATTGACTCTCATGCTGCTCATGGCATCCCCTCCCCCAGAGCCCACCAAGCCAGATATGTGAAGTAGGTGAGGGCCATGTGCTGGCCACTTTCAGGCGATGGTGCATTTCTTCATTCCTCACGAAGGGTGACACCTTCCCAGCTGCGTTTTTGCCTGTTTTTCTCTATCCCTCATCTCAAATATTTTCCCACCACTCTGTACTTAGGAAGGAAAGAAGAAAAGGAGAGGGAGGCTCTGAGGGAAGTCCTGCCTTAGTCCTGCCCTGCTGCCCTTTCACCATCCTCTTGCCCCCTCCTCCTGGCCTATCCTGGGGGTCTCCCATCCTATTGCTAAGGAAGCTTTGGATAAAAGCTGGGTCTCCCCCCATGGAGAAGGAATGGGCCTCCCTCTGACTTTGCCCTCGTACCCATCATGAGCAACCTGGCTAAGGAGATCAAGCACAGCAGCAGCAGCCTTGAGGAGGAGGTAAGTGCAGCTGGGTGCCCCCTTGGGGAAGTGGGGCTGGGCTTGGTACTGCAGGTGTTTGAGGGCCAGGCTGGGCGTTTGACCTCTGTTGCCCAGGGCTCTGGGCAGCCCGCACCACCATTCAGTCCCCCCCTCATGGCCTGAGAGGAACAGTGAGGCTCCTCCAGTGGACCATGCCTTGGCACTTGTCCTGGTCCCACCCCCTTCTGCCAGAGACCTTCAGATCTGTGCCACTCCTGCCCAGGCCCCCACAGGCATCATTGATGCGAACAGTGTAGAGTTGGTCACGCCCACCCAGAAGGCCATACCCACTCCATCCATGCCCACCCAGTAGACCACACCCACCCTGGCTACCACCCCCGATCCCTCCCCAATGGCAACTGCAATGCTGATGCGGCCCTCAATAAAATTGAGTTTGACACCCCTATCTTAGATGGTTAGATCTTAGATGGGCAATGTATCTGATTATTTGGAAACTGAAAAGAGTGGCCCTGAATCTCCAGCAAATAGTGAGCAAATAGGATCAACCATGTTACATGAGAGACAGTGCTGTATTGTAGCAAAAGGTATTGAATCCCATGTTTGTAGTTGTTCCAGAATAGAAGCCCTCATCAGTTAGTGACTAGATCAGATGTCATAGCTTGCATAAAACAGCATGTAGATTTCCTTAGGTTAAAAGTACCATTTGATTTCACTTGTGGGCATGTGGCTCCAAGTGTGTCAAAACTGTCTATTATCCTTGCCATAGCAGGGAATGTGGTAAGTGACATGAGTGTAGCTAAGGTTGGTAGACCTAGGCCACATCTTCTTTATTGTACTAAAAAGCATTATGTGAAAGTCTTGATCAGCCAGATTACAAAATAGGTGGTGGAATGCAATATCTATAGATCTATATTTTAATGATGGTTGTATTTGTGTTTTAGAATTAAGTTGTAAAAAGTATGAATTAATGAAATATATAAATAAAAGTTGACAGGTTGCAAGTCTGTGGAACTAAAAGAAAGAGGAAGATTTGAATAAAGATAATCTGTTCTTGTTCAGGGAACAGAAGATATAAGTTTAAATTTAAAAGAAAGTGCTACAATATATTTCAGAAAGTATGAACTGGTATCATATGGCTTTTGTGTGTACATAGAAATATAGGAATCTATAGATTAGTGATGGTTGCATGCTTCATGTCAGTCAATAGTGATAATGGAGGAAGGACAGGTAAATTTGAGGAAAAAATTATTACTCTAAATTAATGTGATTCCTGGAGGGAGAGATTATACATCTGTTAGATGGCAGGAATGGATGAATGAGATGAGAGTCTAGAGAAAATGTTTTTAGCCTATTTGAAGATCCAGCAATAAGAAAGAATGATGATTAGTTTGGAAGTATTTACTTAGGTTTAATTCTCTCGAAGAAGAATTTACACATGTCTCTTCTTAAGTAGAGATGACAAATATAAAATAATGATTTGATGATTTATAATATAAAATTGAGAGAGTTTTTGAAGGCCTCAAAGACGATGAGAGGCTGTGATCATTTTGGGTAATGTCAGGTATAAATGGACGGTGAGTTAACATAAGAAAAATATGGGGGTGGAGTGGGAGGAAGGAAGGAAGAAGTTATACATGAGAAGGAAAGTACTAGAAAAAATATTAGAAGACAGATTAATCTCCCAACAGAATGCATAGATGTAAGTTTTATTTATTTATTCATTTATATTTATATGGCTGCCCACCTCAAAAGGTAACATTGGGCACTGAACAAAATTAAATAACAGTTACAAGCATTACAAAAATTAAATATTAGGTCCTCCATCTTTGGATCTCCTTCCTCTAATTTTCCTTCTATTTTCTGGGTTACTGGTTCCTTCTTTATAGTCATTTTCTGAATTTTTAAGTTTAGATTAGAAAGTTGTTCTTTATCTCATTTGCATTATTTTTAGTCTCATCATGAGCTAAGATAATTGTCTCTTGTATTGATTTCAACATAGAAAAAAATTCTGAGATTCATCAACATTTTCTTATTGGTATGTGAACCTGGGGGTTTTGGAGACAAATGTTAGAGATGTTTTTTTACCATGTAAAACTAAGTGTGGAACATCCATTTTTTTTGTATATGGTCTTTATAGTCCAATCTATTTTGAGATTTAAAAAGTTTCAGTCAATTGTCGTTTGAACTCCAAATTATTCAGCTAGCCTGTCAGTCCATTCTTAGGCCTCCCCTAAACAAATATAAGCAAAGTCCAGGTTTTTCTGTTCAAATGAAAAGCATATCCTTTCTGTCCAGTGAGAAAAGAAACAAAAGTTATTCATCAATCAAAAGTTATTAATCCAAAGTGTTTCATTGTCTCAATCAGTCATGCCTGTTTCTTCTGCAGGGGAATAGTTCCACAACACAGCTCTAAAAATCAGTTAGTATTTATATTCATAATCCAAGCAGGCCAATTTCAAAATAGTTTATCATCTCTGCCACGCAGAAAAGCAGCCCAAGATTTTTTTTTTCCCTTCTCCAGCTGCAATCTTCAAAAGTGAAAGCTTCCAAGAACACCCAAAGTCTTATCTGAGTCTGGGCTTCAGGCCAAATTTCCTTTACACATAATAAATTGTAGTGCTATGGTTCACCATTAGATGTCATTAACCCCTTCTTCCAGCTTCAAACTTATATTGCAAGCTTTTCAAGTCTCTTTTCTAAAAAAGCCTCAAAAGCTCTTTTAGTCCCCAAATTTCAAGGCTATATGTCTATATTGATTCCAAATTAATCTTATAATTTTCTCTGTTTCCCCCAAACAATTAGTTTGCCGCTTTTTTTTTCCCTGAGGGAATGGGGTAGAAATTCCTTTTTCCTCTCTCATCAGGGAGGATTCTTTGTTTTGTTTTTTCCAGGAAAATGTCTTAAACTTTAAAAAGAGGATAGAGTCTCACCCAGTTTTATCTATGTTGCTCAAAAGTTGCTTGTTAGTGCTTATTTCTTTTGGTTGTCAGCAGTTTCTGATTGGCTACACCAGGGGTGTCAAACTACTGGCCCACGGGCCGGATGTGTCACGAGAAAACTGAGCCCATCTCATTGCTGGCAATGGAGAAAAAGTTCCAATATGTTGCACAATGTCACATGATGTCACAAGTTTGACATGTCTGGGCTAAACGAATGTAGCCAGTCTTTCCCCTGCCAGTTTGGAGGGCTTTCTCAGATCAAACGGAAGGGCCACTTCCCCTCCGCAATCAACAAGAGTCTCCTCCTTCATCATCACCTCTCTGGGGCAACCTTTGACCCTTTTTAGGGCCCCCAGCAGGGCAAAATCGAATGTGGAAGATGGAGCCTTGTCCTCCTGCATCTGTAATGCTGTAACATCAAACTGAAAGTCAATAGGCCAGCAAGTTCAGGGCCATCCTGATCCCTGGAAAGAGAATGTTCCATAAGGCTGGTATTACAGCAGAAAAGACGTGTCTTCTGCCAATAGACACTCCTTAGCCAACAGAACCTGAAGCATGCCCAGCCTGCTTGACCAAATCAGGTAGGGAAAAAACAATGGTCCTTTAAATTAAAAGGATATCAAAGCCACCTGGAAAACTTATATTGCAAAATGACACAACTCCACAAGTTTGTGTAGTTACACTAACATGAAGAATGGAAAAGGTTGGTGGAATGGTGAAAGGAGCTGTGGCTGCATATAAGAGAAAGACTCCTACAAAAAATGAGGATGAGAAATATTTTATAATGCACATCTATAGAGAGAGATGATTACAAACAGTGTAATCAAAATGCAAAGAACTGTTAGGATTACAATAGGGAGAGAGATTTAAATGAAAAACAAATGAGCAATTTAAATGAAAAACAAAATTGTTTGGGACATAGATGAATAGGGCTAAATAACAAGCCTCCAGCAAAGTGAATACAATTAAAAATAAAAAGGGTGAATTTATTTGAGATGAAACTGAAATGAGGGGATGGTGGAATTTGCATGGAAACCGTAGCAATATGTCAAAGAGTAGAATTAAAATTAATGCTATAAGTGTTATTTTGTAAGAAAATATTAATGAAAGGGAAATCATAAACACTGAAAATGTTGAAAAGTGATAAGGCTGAAAGTATAGTTGTTGTAAATAGTAATTGGGGAAATGTTAAAATATGGTAATTGTTTGCTTATGGAATGACTGTACAACTAGATTGTTGTTTGTTTGAAGTTTCCTTCAATGTCCGACATCTGGAAGAATGCTGTTATTTCTCCATCATGAGAGAAAGTTAGCAACAATGAATGCAAAAACTACAGTGGGTTTAGTATATTAAGCATGGGTGGGAAGGTTTTTTGGGAAAATTTTGGTCAAAGTAATATGAATTGTGACAATGAGCACAATTAGGGAAGGGCAGTTTCAGCTGACAGGCTTAGCAGGTATGATTCAAGGCCACTGGTTCCTGATAATTTAATTTATTGCAAGAACTAAAAAACGTACCATTATAACAACATTCCAAGTATAAAACGCAAGCAATAGCATATAGTAATGTTAAAGTTTAACAACTACTTCTACCAGCTCTATTTTTACCACTTCACCACACTGCCCACAATCAAATAGCTGGCTGGTACATCAGCTGTAGTGGTTCAATTCAACTCAACCTGCTCGTAAAATTCCCGAAAATTTAACAACTGGTTTTTATAAACTGGTATGAGCCAGCTCCAGCAAACCACTGAATGTGAACCATATTTATGATGGAGTCAAGGTTTAACTTTGCACAATTCCCTGCCTGCATAGGAAGACTTTGCATTTGTTCCTTGATATGGTAATGGACTAATCTGATTTCAGGCCCTGCTCCCACATTGGAAAATTGGTATACTGTGCTTTTTCTAGGCAAAGCATATGTCCAGATGATTGTTCTTTAAGCAGATCACTGAAAAATGTTTGAACCTGTGAAGTATTGATTGTATGTGTGTTGATTTAGTGAAATTATGTAACAAAGTGAACAAGCTGGAACTATGGAATGTATTGCAGTGATACAGTGTTGAAAATTGCTAAATAAATGTGATCAAATCAATATATAATGGAAGAACAACATGCATAAGACCTCCAAGGTCCCTTCCAAATCTGTTATTCTGATATTCTGGAATACTTATTGAATGATTCAATATGGAGCAGGAAGTGAGACAAGAACATTAGTTGTGTATTTATGGATATTTGGTAGCCTCAGTTTTGCACATAATCTATGTATATTTTATGTGCAAATGATGGCACATTGTTGGCTGAGAACCTGAACAATTTGCAGCAAATATTTGTACAATGTATTCATTTTCAGATCCCTTCTCCTCTCATAGTTGTTTTTAACAGAGAAAACAATAATCTATTACAAGTTGTATACAAATGGTGAAAGAGTAAGTAAGTGATGGTAGGATGCTTACTATGGATGGGAAAATGGAGAGATTTTAAGACATCAAATTCTGATAGAAAAGCAGTCAGATATATGTGGTGTGCTTCAAGAAAAAATGTTTTCTAAATAAGCAAAGTTGAAAAATTTCCTTTTGCCCACTGTGTTATATATGTGAGTGAAAGTTAGGCATCTTAGGAGAAACATAAAAGTTAAGTTGAATACAATAAAAATAGATTATTTTAGAAAGTGTAATAAAACAAGAAGTGATGACGTCAATATGAATGTGGATTGAATACAAAGGTAGTGATTAGTACCAGGAAAAGAGACATTGCAGTGTTTACATCATGTAAAGAGAATAAGGACTCAATCACAAAATAAATACATGACCAAAAAGTGAATAGGTCAATAGGATGCAAAAGCCCAAGAAAAGACTCTACAAAGAAAGAATAAGAAATTTAATGAAAAAAATATATAATGTACAATGAAGTGTGAGGATGAGGTAGAAACAATGATGGTTTGCAAGGATAGAAACAGTTACCTTTGTTGTTGTTGTTGTTGTTGTTGTTGTTCAGTCATATCAGTTCCCAGAGATAGCCTGGAAAAGTTCCTGCAGTGTTGTGGCAAGGTTTTTAGAAGTCGTTTGCCATTGCCTCCTTCCCAGGGCTGAGACAACATGACTCCACTGGTTTTGTGTCCAATGCAGAACTAAAACTCAGTCTCCAGTTTCTAGCCTGATGCTTTAACCATTACACAAAACTCTCTTTGATTTGCAAATATATTTTTTGCCTATATTTCCTTTTTTATACCCTTAATTTCTTTGCCTTATCAATTCTTACGCCATTCTGCAATTTCCATATCATTGCTTATCCTATTGGATATATATACACTGTATAAATATATACATGAATTAATAAACTTGTTTCACACAGTGCTTAAAGCAATCATGGATCAGACACAGAGTCAAGGAATAGCCTTTCCATCACCAGTTATATGGATCTATATAGAACTTGAATACAGAATCCCCTTAATGAACACAGCTTTATGAAATACGATTTTCAGTCGAGTTTCAGGCCTGGACATGGTAGAGAAATAGCATTGGTCATACTTTTGGATGACTTCTGGTCAGGGCAGAATCCATTTTTGCATCCATCTTTGCTCTACTTGACCTCTCAACAGCTTTCAGTGCCATTATCCATGGTATCCTTTGGATCAGCTCCACAGGTTGGGATTGAGTGTTTGGGTTGGGAGTGGGCAGGACTGTATTGTGCTGGTTCTCTTCATTCTGCTAAGGCCAGTTCCAGTCAGTGCTAACCTACTGGGATGCTGCAGGATTCAGGACTCTTTCTGCTCCCATTTAACATCTACATGAAGCCACTGGATAAGATCATCTGTCACTAAGGGGTAAAGTAACAACAACATCCTGCTGAACCCAGCTGTGTATCTCTGCCCCTAATGAATTAAGCAATGCTGTGGGTGAGCTGGCTTGATGTCAGGAGGCTATAGGGGCTTGAATGGGGAACAATTCCTGCCCAAAGAACAGGTGGTAGTCATGACTAGGAAGATCTTTGCACAACTGCCTGTTGTATGCCCATTATAAAGGTTCTACTCTATGTGACTCTTGCCCTGATCATCCCCTGAATGGACTACTGTCATACACTGTACAAAAGACTGCCTTTAGCTGAAGCTTTAGCTGCTGCAAAATATGGTGATGTAGACAGTTATGTGTGCCCCTAGCAATGAGCTCCTCTTCTCCATGACCTGCACTGGTTGCCAGTCTGCTTCCAGATTCAATCCAAGGTTATAAGCGTTAAGGCCATACATGGCCTGGGGAAAGGTAGTGAGTGACCACCTCTCCACATTACATCTTTCCATCCCATCAGGTCCAGTAAAAGGGGAATGTTATAAATCCTATCTGCTAAGAAATGTCACCTGATGTGACCCAGGAGGAGAATTTTTTCTGCTGTACCACCTGCTCTTTGGAACATCATCCCCGTTGAGATGAGATTGGCCTACAGACTTTCCAGAAGGCCCTTGAAAGCTGGTTTATCATCGGGCCTGGGGATCCCATGGAAGTATGGAGCCCACAAAATGGTTGTGCTATTTGTAAGTTTTGGAATATACTCTTCTATGCTTTTGCTTGCTTTGTTTATAGTTTTTAACTGTTTTAATTTCTTAATGGTTTTATTTTGAATTGTTTGGTTTGGGTTTTGTTATTTTAATGAAGTGCATCATCTAGAGTTACATATGTAAGATAGGTAGCTGTATAAATTTAATAAATGTAGTACAGCACATTCTTACTTATGTACATCTAAAAAAATAGGTGTGAAAAACCCACAGAGAATATGTGTTCTGAAAAATCAGGTGTTCTCTTTTGTCTGCTTCGACTAACATTTGGGGTCAGTGGTATATTTTCAGCAGAGCTACTCATACAGAGTTGACAGATGTAAGTTGTTCATGCAAATCTACCTTAGTGAAAGCTGTAACTGGCCTAGTTATATGGGTTTATTGTGAAAATAGCATAAAAGAGTTTGGAATGAGAAATAGAAGTGAAATAATGCATCTGTGGGGGGAAAATAAAAGTAGATACACAGGCAGTCATTGACTTATGATCACAACTGAGCCCAAAATTTCCATTGCTAAGCAAGACAAGTGATTTTTGCCCCCTTTTATGACCTTTTTTGCCACTGTTGTTAAGTGAATCACTGCAGTTAAGTTAGTAACATGGTTGTTAAGTGAATCTGACTTCCCCATTGAGATTGTTTGTCAGAAGATCCCAAGAGGTGATCACACAATCCCAGGACACTGCAACCATCAAAAATACATGCCAGCTACCAAGTTTTCAAATTTTGATCACGTGACCATGAGGATACCACAGTAGTCGTTAAGTGTGAAAAGTGGTCATCAGTCATGTTTTTCAGTGCCATAGTAATCTTAATGATCACTAAAAAAATAACTGTAAATTGAGAACTACCTGTAACAAAGGGCAGATTCATCCCGTATCTCCCAAAGACCAAGCAGCAGGAAGACCTTGAACAGACTTTCTCAACATTACACAGTTCACAATTCTCATGATTTTTAAGCTGCGCAGACATCCTGAATGATGGGACTTGCAGTCCATCTCATGTGGAAGGATCCATGTTGGACGAAGCTAGGTGGAAAAGTCAAAGCTCAGCAATGCATTCCTTCTCACTCCCCACCAAACCTCTTCAGATCAATGTGATTCATTCTTTCTCCTTGTTTTCAGTTCCACTGAGACACTAATGTTATTTTTCTTGGGTAAAATGAAGTGATGGATGAGACAGTTTACCAGTAGGATAATGAGCAGTGAAAGCAATAGAATATTCAAACAGCTACAAATCCATGAACTTGCCATGGAAGATATTTGCTTGGCATCTGCATCACACGTGTCTAATCAATTTCTCTATTTAGAGGGAGAAGATTCAGATTAAAGCCCAGGCCAGGGGCAGAAATCATTTTGCTACAATAACTAATCCTTCTCTCAGTGGCCAAGCTCTCAAATATACTAATATAGCACCATCTAGCAGCAAGGACTGCATAGGCATGCAGCACCTGCACTCAAGGATTTACTAGAGCAGTACATTCAAAATGCAAATGACTTTATGGAATATCTCTTTCTTTTTACACAGCAGAAGAACTGTGTCATCAAGAAGATTACAACATATGTTTTGACACACAAGGTGACAAGTGTAGTGCTTTGCTTCTCCAAAAAGGACTAAAAGGATAAATCTATCTAGGATTCAGAAAACCCACAACTGTTCGTCTAATTAATACTATAGACATTTTGATGTTGTAAATAGTTTGAATTCTGCCAAACAATAGGCACATCTTGATTAAAAGCAGGTTAGATCAGAACCTAGGATCAAATGAAAATTAACTGAGGACTCTTGATTTAAGGCATATTCTTCATGTGTACTTTGCTATCAGCTTGGTGCTTCCAACCTTGAGCCTTATTCAGCAGAAGTTTATGACTTTCACTCTCTTGTACATGAGATGATTTTAAGGTTTTATGATAGAGTAGCTTTCTTCAGCCTGGTGTTCTTTAAATGTGTTAAACTATAACTCATGTCTAGAGGGCACCAGATTGAGAAAGCTGTAAAAAGAGTCTGTAAAAAAAAACTTTGAATGTTTCCAATTCCCAGTTGCCAACTACAGAATTATGTGTAAGTTAATATAGATTTGTTGTGCTATAGAAAAAAAAATTAAACTAGGTTTATCTGCTCCAGAATGTCTTTCTATGATGTTTCTGCATGAAAGCTAAAACATTAGTTTATGTTTTAGTCTTGCATGATTTTACATGAAAAAGATACTATAAGTCATATACCAACACTACATTTCTCTGTCTAAGGTCTATGACATCTGAGCTAGACCAGGTATCCCAATTAGCTGTTGGCATGAAAACACCTTTTTTATTTTACTTGCAATGATAAAGCAATGATAGGATAAATTGACCCATTCTCAAATGTCCACATAGATCAATATCATATTTTGTTCTTCAAAAAACCTTTCCCACCTTTCTCATATACTTCTCATATAACATCGTAACTGCTATATATTAGAAGACTTATTATTCAGCCATAGAGTTATTAGAAATGTGGAACCACAGACCAGATAATTCACTGATTTGTTAATTAGTCTTATGACATCACAAATGGAGCAAAGCTTGATTTAGTGAAGCAACAATCAATCTCCACAAAGAGACTGGCTTTAACTTAAGTCTTCAACATTCTATAAATGTAAGTAGAACGCAACAAAAAAGGAAAAATGCAAGAGAAGATATCAAGGAGAAATAAAAAGAAAAAGAAAGGGCTGCCAAACAACTTTCAAACAAGAGGTCAAGATTGTCTTTCATGGACCATCTGTTAGGGATCAGTCTACGTTTTCAGATTCAAGAGCTGAAGTGCTTGACCCAACTGAACCTTTTCATCCCACACCATGGTAATTAGGTGAAGAAAGCACATCTGAGGAAACACCAGAAGAGGCTGAGTCAGCTGATCCAGTTTCTGACCTAGGCAAAGTCTCTAGTCTAGCAATACAGGTAAATAGCAAATGAGTCGAACTAATAGTAAGGGCTGTATTAAAGAAATTGCACCTTAACTGATTCTTTGTGGCAATTAACTTTCATTGTTGCCATTTGCTATGACCTGATTTGTATTCTACTTTGGATTGCTTGCTGAATGTTGGACTGCAACCTGACCACTTTGGGGTAATTTCTGAGCAAGTGTTATGTCATTCCAGACAATCAATCCAGACTATTTTAAAAAGTAAGATTTCACTTTTCTATTGTCTAAGTAGAAAGTGTGTAGTTTCCAATATGTTTGTTACCAAAAATAAAGATTTAGAAACTACAATAAATATCTTGTGTATTTGTAATTGGCAACACAAAACAGCTTCCCCACATACATACTCACACTGTAGAGAAGGGGTGTCAAACTGCTGGCCCATGGACTGGATGTGACACGACGAAACCGTGCCCATTCCATTGCCAGCAATGGGGAAAAAGTTCCAATACGTCACACGATGTCACATGACGTTGCAAGTTTGATATGTCTGCTGTAGAATATCCTTTTACAGTACTTGCCGTAACTGAAGTGGAGCAATTACAATCTGAAAATAAAGAAATACAAGTACAGCTTTCCATTTGACCATGTGAGGTAGATGGAATGCACCAGTTGTAAATGCCCTGGAGTAGTACCTGAAAATGTTGGTGGGATTTGGATTCTGTTTCAGTCTTTCTGGCCTAATGCAACCTATATGTGAGCTTTCACCCTGAAAACATTTCCACAACCTAATTTAAATTTGGGTTTCTATTTGACTAAGTGGTCAAATAGGCTAATCCTCTGTTGTTTCAACAGAACCCACTGCTGTTTAATTATGATGAGGCTTTCAAAAGTTAAAAAGTTGATATTTGAAGACCCAAACTAAGTCAGTTGTAGCCAACTGATGTATTAGAGCACGGGTGTCAAACTGCTGGCCTGCGGGCCGGACAAGCCACACAGAAGCCACGCCCACCTCATTGCTGGCAATGACAAAATTGTCCTGATACGTTGCACGACGTCACGTGACATCGCGAGTTTGACATATCTGTATTAAAGAGATATAGCAGGTAAGCCAGGTAGTATGTAAGTGACATTGCATTCCTGGCACAAGACTTGGAGTGGAATTGAAATATTGGAGTAGGATTCATATATTAATGCAGAAAATTCTTAAAGTGAACATAAAGATTAAACCAGAAACTTTCCTTCTGGGTCTAATGGAAAGAAAGCTGGGGAAAAAAATTGGAACTCTGATTTTATATATGGTGACAGCAGCAAGATTGCTTTATGCACAAAAGTGGAAGGACACCTTGATTCCTATCATGGACAAATGGTTACAAAAGCTGATGGAATTAGCAGAGATGGCCAAATTGACTGTGCTGATAAAAGAAAAGAACAGAAGAACTTTTGTTTCTACTTAGAAACCACTTGAGGTGGAAAAAAGTGATATTATGATTTTAGGTTTTTACCAGTTAGACTGATTTGCCGATACAGAAATGGTTAGTGCATGTTACTATAGAAATGTAAAAAGTTGAGATTTGATTTTAATGCCTGATTTTATTGCAACAGAAAAGAGTTGGAAGTCAATGCCTTTTGTTTCTTCCCCTCCTCTTCTTCACACCTTTTTTGTTTTCCCCTTTTCTACTGTTGTCCCCTACTATTTGCTTTTGTATTTTCACATTTTATGTTATAAATGAATAAAACTAATAAAAAAAAGACTTGGAGTGGAATTTAGCAGTTCTGATGGATCAGAACTGCAGAAAGGACTTCTGAATAATTTCATCAGATTAAAATGCTCTGCCTTTCTGCACAACTTGATCCATCAATGCCTGCATATTGATGGATCCTCCAAACACACCAAGGTGTATCTCATTGCATCCCTATTTCAGACCCACAAACCAAGATCTTTTGCCACATTGTCTCAACCTGCAGAGCCTACGAAAATAGATGGAATAACACCACATTTATCTCTGGAAGAAAAGACTAAATGCAGGTGTCTAGGAGCAGAGTTATGTTGTGGAAACAACATTAGGCCACTACATATCCACCTAAAAATCACGCCAAGAAAAAAGGCTATAGAACTCCAAAGTATGGCCACCCAGCTGATAGGAGATCCTTTATATCTGGGGCCAGTGGCCTGGGTTGAGATGGAATTTTAAAAGTGCATAGAGCACCTGATCTTTGCCCTTCGTCTGCCAGTGACTTGGGGCACTGGGTAGCTCCATAACCTTGTCTCGCAGATCATCCTTTTGAAACGAAACATACTATACAATCCACCCAGTTACACAAAGCATTTCCCCACCATGCCTCCAATTGGAGTAGAAGAAGGGATGTCCAGCCTTCAGTGACATGTTCAGTGAATACAAAGTTGATGTCACTATAGCACATCCTATTTCTCTAAGATGCCCTATTTCCCTAAGATTGATCCCTTGAGTCAAGTTCCTGGTAGGATGGATTTACTCTGCTCAGAACCTGATCTTACAGCTCTGCAAGACTTCATAGGAAAAAAATCTGGAAAACAAACTCATTTGTTCCTCTACTTTTTCCACAGGATGAAATAGAGGAACTGGAATTGGGCAATCAATATATATATAAATCATAATAATAATTTATGCAATGCCTGCATTATTTGTGAAGAAAAAGTCAGGATAAGAAACTTTGCAACAATGATTACTAGGACTTTAATCATTATCTGATTTTTGAACATCTGATGAAGGCCAAAATTTTTACAAAATTTATTCTCTTTTCATACCCATATGGCCATTTTGACTATACAGTGATGACATCTGGTTTATGCAATTTTCTCACAACAATTCATCACTTGAACAATATTTTTCAGGATTTTACAAACAAGTTTGTCATCTTCAACTTAGATGACATCCTGATTTATCCATTCTTCCTTCAGGAACATAAATACCATGTATAACAACAGCCCCGTATGGCTCAGAGAATATCACTTACTGTATATGCAAACCTTGAAAAACACAAGTTCAGAGCAGAAATTTACAGTGTGTTTATGTTATTACAGTAACATTTAAAACTGGAATAAATACCTTAACATACTCTGAAACTCAATACTTTAAGTAGATTAATTTGTAATTGATTTAATTAGATTGACTTGAGTGATTTCATTTAAAATTCTCTGTGTATTATTGTTACCTATCCTTCCTTTACCTATAATATCTTCAATAAGCTCTTTTATATGTACAAAGGCTTGACTTCATTCATTTACAAAGGTAATTTTCTAGAACTTTCATACTTGCAAAACTGCTTGGTTACATATTTACTGTTTTGCTTTTAGGACGTGTACAATTTATTTATGTCATTTGTTGTTTATGTTCTTCATTCTTTGGCCATTGTATTTTTCCTTGAGCAAATCTTCTTTCTAGCTTCAGTGTCTGCACTACAAATTCTGTTTTCATATTTTCAAAGAGGAAATTAATAGGTGAGGCTTGAGTATGCAATACTCATAAAATGTGGAATAGAACCAAATGAGATTGTAAAATTTTTAAACAATGAAGTAATTACCAAAGAGCCCTGTTTCATCATTCTCTCAGTTAAGAGTCGCAGGAATTTGGGTAGCATGCCTATCTGTGGTATGACAAAGTAAAAGTTAACCCTAATTTTAAGATTCATGTCATTAGGCAATTAATTGCACATGTATGGTGGAAGTACAAAAGAAGAATAGCTGATAAAGTGCCACTTTGGCCATCACCTCATGAAATACTACATAGAACAGAGATGATATCAGAATGTAAATGGATGACATATCGAGACTTGTTGATATTTGAAAAATGGGGATTCAAGATAAAGACAAGAGAACAATTAGCAAGTGAAGGATTTGCTTCTGATTGGTTTAATTATCATACAATTTCTGAAAGGTTTAAATTTGATAAAAAAATTGTTTTCACAGAAACTAAATCTCAACTGGATGTTAATTTATGCTCTGGAGATGACCACTTGATTTCTAAAATATATAAAATGTTACTCATGATGAATCTAGATGATGAATACGTTAAAGATTGCATGGTAAAATGGACAAATTTTGGGGGTATACAGGTAGTCCTCGGCTTACAACAGTTTGTTTAATGACTGTTCAAAATTATGACGGCACAGAAAAATGTGACTTAAGATTGTTTTTCACAGTTATGACCTTTCCAGCTTCCCATGATCATGTGATCAAAATTCAGATGCTTGGCAACTGGTTCATATTGATGACCATTGTTGTGTCTAAAGATCATGAGATCACCTTTTGCTACCTTCTCAAAAACAAAGTCCATGGGGAAGCCAAATTCACTTAACAACCTGGTTACTAATTTATCAACTGCAGTGATTCACTTAACAACTGTGCCAAGAAAGGTTATAACATGGGGAAAAACTTACTTAACAAATGTCCCACTTAAAAGTAGAAATTTTGGGCTCAACTGTGGTCAGTGCTAGATAAATGGGAGAATGTATGGACGAATGGACTAACATTTACATTAAATTATAGCTTGAAAGAAAAGTTATATAAAATGATGTATCATTGGTAGTTGACCCCAGATAGACTAGTGAAAATGTATAAAGGGATTTCTTATAAGTGCTGGAAATTTAGTCAAACTTCAGGTTCATTGTTTAAATATTTAAGATACAAATATTAATGAAACCTGAAGCTTTTCTTTAGATATGATGGACAATTGAAAAACAATTTTGGGTGCTGTTACATGTTAAATGTACTTAATGTATTTGATCACTTTTTCTCTTTTTTGTACACTATTTTTTTCTTTTTTGTTGTTGTTAGTGTTAAATATATGCTTTTGTTTTGTTTCATTTTGTTTGTTTTTCTGTTTTGTATTTTACTTTTTATGATAAAGCAATAAATAATATAAAATATAAAAATAATAAATAAATAATATAAAAAAAGAGTTGCGGGAATTAGGAAGACCCCAAGAACACTGGGATAAAATATAACTGGCTAACAGGTGAGAAACCTATGCAGTCTAAGCCAGGATGGTGATGTTGATGTTGGTGATACCTTTGTCCTGGGTCTCTTTGAATTCACATTGCAAAATAATTTACAAATTTTGGGCAGAAAATCCCTGAGTTGCCAAGAGAATACTCTCTCTCTCTCTCTCTCTCTCTCTCTCTCTCTCTCTCTCTCTCTCTCTCTCTCTCTCTCTCTCTCTCTGTTTAAAAGCCAACGCAATTTGCCTATGACAAGACAAGAAGGCTGAAAAAGAAACTGCTGTTCTCCAGTCTTGCCAATCTCTTTTCCTGCTTGGTTTTATTTGGGCTGCAAAGGGCAGGGTCCACCTTTTATGAATTCGACAGCCTTCATTAGGGCAGTCCTTGTTTGTCTCCAGGGAAATCTCCCCTCTCCCAGCCATCTGCCTCTCTCCCAGGTCTTTCAGCTTGCCAGGCAATAAAAATGATCCCATTCCTGATGAAGAACTCAACTTCTCGGTAATGAAAAATTACAGGGATATTGCAGATGTTATCCCTGCAATGCTGATTTCTCAAGCTTACTTGTATATAAATAAGAGTGTTTAATTGAAGAGCTCCAAGAGTAAATTATAGCTTTACTGTATGCAGATGTAGTTGAAAAAAGTAAAATGAACTTTTCCTTTGTTTCAACATTCTCAAATGCAGGGTGATTTTAAGAACAGAACCAGGGTATAATTTATATTTTTAGGAATAAATTCCATTTCACTTTATTTACTGCAAACTGAATTTCATAGAGGGGACACACTGAATCTTGGCCCCTGCTTTCAAAGCCTTGCCTCCAGAGCAATTGCAACGCTTCACACAACCTGCAGCAATGACAGATACCAGAGCAACAGTCAGCAGGGCAGAACTTTCTCCCATTTCCAGGTTTATAGCTGAGGTAGGGAAGAAACTGGACTATAAGAAAGGCTGAGCACCAAAGAATTGAAGCCTTTGAACTATGGTGCTGGAGAAGACTCCTGCAAGTCCCCTGAACTGCAAGGCAATCAAACCAGTCAGTCCTAGAGGAGATCAACCCTGACTGCTCTTTAGAAGGCCAGATCCTGAAGTTGACACTCAAATACTCTGGCCATCTAATGAGAAGGAAGGACTCACTGGACAAGAGCCTAATGCTGGAAATGATCGAGGGCAATAGAAGAAGGGGATGACAGAGAATGAGGTGGCTGGATGGAGTCACTGAAGCAGTAGGCGTGAGCTTAAATGGACTCCAGAAGATGGTAGAGGACAGGAAGCCCTGGAGGAACATTGTCCATGGGGTCGTGATGGGTTGGACATGACTTCGCAACTAACAACAACAGGGAAGAAATGTCTGGATACCCCATCCCACTAGGGTCCAGACTTGCTTCCCTGGGCAGAAGCTCCACCCTTCTGTTACAGCAAGAATCTATAGCCAGGGATGTCTCTGTCTTGTTAAATGTTAATATCAGAAAATGTGGAATTTTTGCCTTCATTCATATTCCTCTCTACAAATCTGTGGTCGTAAATAATAATGCATAGGATAATAAACCTATATCTTAGACTATAATAGTTCAGATTGCTGTTTGTCAGAAATCCCATTGGATATTTTGTACTCATTGAAGGACCACAATATTTCTTTCTAAAGAGCCATTTTGCCCAGTAACCATTACCTGAGAATGATGCTCACTCAGCATAGATGTTAGTTCCCAGATGTCTTGGGAGGCATGTTTGTCTCACTACTGGTACTCTTTAAACTTTTTTGTCTCTGAGGAGAAACTGGGAGTGTCAAAGCAATATCTTTCATTCTTTTCCTTCCTATCTCTACCCACCACCACTTTTCTCATCCAAAAGCTTCAATTTCAAATGCAACATTCTCAGATTAACAAACTCAAGATACCAGTTATGTCTTTGACATTATTTTTATGAGATCTTCCTGCCTTTTTCATGTTTACTGGACTTTGCATATGATCCTAATTCCATTAATATATTAAGAATTTCATGTACTATATGATTCTAATTTTTAATGGAGGAGTCTTTGCTGCAGCTGGCCAACCTAGAATTTCAGAAAGATGATCAAAGCTCCATAGTAGTTTGGAAAAGTAGTGTAGCATATTGTACTGTATGTTTTTGTGATAAGTAGTTTTTTGCAAAATAATGGAAATCTAGCAGTGCTAGCCTACTAAGAGAAGAAAATGCTGATTCTATATAAATATTCTCTTTCACACACACACATACAAATATAAGCTAATTTTACACAACACCTTACAGACTGGTTGCTACAAGTTGGCATTTTTCCCCATCTTTTAAGTATCTGTCTTGTATTATATTCCACTTCTGTTCTTAAGCTCTTCCCCATAAGGGACTGTCATTCATTTCAACCAGATCACGCTGCTCTGAATTTTATACACACTCTTCTTTTTCTTCTGTGCTTTGATGAGCAAATGACCTGATTAAAATCGTTTCATTTTAGAATATTACCAGTAGCATCTTAAGATCAAGAAAGATATGTATATATTGTCATTTGACCTGGATTTTGAAATTCCTTCTCAGCTTTCAAATCCCTTTTGGCATCTCCAGTTGTGAGCAGCTTTATCCACCCATTAACTGTAATGCAAGGTGTTTCCCTCCATTTCATCAGTTGGTATATCTAAAAAGAATAGCCACAATCTCACCAACTGATCATAATAATGCTGAACATAAAGGCACCCTGATACACAAGAGGAAGAAATTGACATAATGAACTGTTGTAATAACCTTTAGATTCCTATAGCAGAATTTTGTGGAGATCATACTTTGCTCAACCTTTTCAAGGATTCCTTTACATCCTTTATCTTAATTTTACAGGGAAGATAGCAATTGCATCAGCATTAATTTGTACATGTCTTTACTCTCCAATTTCCACACAATATTTGGTAGCTCAGTGTCCATCCAATGAAATGGTCTTGTTTGGCAATGTCACTTAAATAGTACAATATTTCAAGAACATGTTTATGTAAAAGGTGCTACTCTTCAGAGTCATCTCTTTTGCAGGACCCTCATTTCTCAAAACCTAAACACCTGTAGCAGGAGTGATATAGAGAGGAGTCTAGAACTAAGATTTTAATTTGTTTATTGTAATTTTGTATCATTTTCAATTCTCAAATTGCTCATATTCCCTTTTATTGAGAAAGGGCAGCTATAGAAACAGTCATTTCAGCAGATAAAAATGACATGCAAGGGAAATGCAACATCTCTGAGGTTATTCTTCTTTCTAGAATAACATAAAACTGTACCATCTAATCTTTAAAAAAAATCCTAAAAATAACTTGACTTTATGATTATAGGAAGTTACCCTGGTCTTGTCTATCTAGCAAAGTAGTGACAGTTGTTTTGCCCACAAAGCTGCCTGTGAGATTGAATGGAGCATGGGAGCAGATTCTTGGAGATGCCAGTGGGTAAGACTTGCAGTCATAGAAAGTAGAGCTTGGGCCATTATCTCCCTATCCTGCAACTCCTCTTCAAAACACAAATAAATACAATCACAATTCAATTATTGCACAAAGAGCATTAATGGAAATGGCAAACAGAGTAGGCCATCAATATAACTAAATAAATCACATGCCTGCTCATATTTCACATTTTTTGGTGGGCTGATGGATGTATGATTTATTTAGGAAATAAAAATGACACTTAGTCACGAGCCTTTCAGTCTTTTGTCTGTTACTGTGATCAAAGACAGTGCTTAGGAAGGGATATTGCTGCATCCTCTTTTCCACCCACTACATTCCTTGCAGCTTGCCAAACAGCTGTGTCAAAAGCTCACTGGAGAGGTGATAAAATGTGGCAATAGAAGGAGAATTCAATACCCGGTTTTGAATATCATACTTTGCTCATATGGAATCTATCTCAGAATAACCCATCCTGTATGCAATGGATTTTGTGGGGGGATTTATTTATTTTTTAAATATGTTTTATTTTTTAACATAATTGCCTTAATATTTGGTAAACTGTGTGTTGTCTGGGTTTACATTTAAGAAAGATTCACTAACAGTTGATTTCTATAATCTATAATCCACATAATAACTTTACTTGATTTCCTCTTTTTGCCATAATGTTCTCTTTTACCAACCTTAAGTTAATACAATTCTTGTTATTTTAGTGAATGATAATTGAGTGTAAAAATTTTCTAATATTTCTACAGATAATAATCACATCAATATTGTTGTGTCCTGGGCCTGATGAGGAAACTTAGCAGGCCCAGAAATGTTGCAAATGGTCCCGGGCAACCTAAAAGCTGCCCGGGACCAGACTGGCTGGTGCCAGACTACTGCACATGTACAAGGTGCGAAGAAAGAAGGATTATTATTGGCTGGACTGCCTGGGGATTGGAAAACTATAAAAGGCCTGCGTGCCTGTTTGCTTGTTTGCTTGGAATGGAGTTAAGGAGAAATAAAGAAGTTTGCTTTACGATGAGTCGTGTTTCAATGCCTCGAATCCCGAAACACAAAAGTGGTGACGAAGGTGGGATCGCTGCAAGGAAAAAGGCAGTAAGAAGAGGATAAGCCTTATCTGAAAAGCCTAAAGCCTGAGAATCGGCATCCAGCTCTGCACTCACCTGCCAGTACAGCATTACTGGAGGTGAGCTTGGCAAATGGGCCCTTCCCCTCAACAAAGGCTTGCAGCGAGGCATTTGAAGCAGAAGATATCAAAGATTGGACATCTGTCCAAGTTCGACGTCTCTCACCCGAAGCGCTGAAACTCCTATGTGGCCTGGGTGGAAAATTACCTAAGGGTTAACCAGGTTTGGGAAGACGGCTTGAAAGCAGCAACCCTGCTGTGCGTCTGTGGTCAAAACACTTTCGATGTAGCCGAGAACCTGGTAGCCCCGGCACCACTGGAGTCTTTCACCTATACCGACCTAAAAAACATGCTGAAGCATCACTTCCACCCAAAGTTGTCTGTGATCGTGTGGAGGCATGCTTTTGAGCAGAGGGATCAGAATCCAGGCGAGTCCGCTGCTAAGTTCATTGCTGCATTGAGAAGAGCTGCCAGGCCTTGTGAATTCAAGGACCCGGAAGAACGCTTACTAGACTGTTTCGTCTGCAGCCTGAGAAGCAGGGAGCTACAACAAAAAATCTTTGCTAAAGCTGAAGTCACCTTCCAAGATGTCTTACATGAAGTTGCAGCTGAAGAAGCAGCAGGCGGCACTGTGAAGGCTCTGCGGCTTGCCAGAAATACTCCAGCCATCGCGACGGTACATCAGGAGGTCGCTCGCGAAGTCCAAGACTCGGATCCTAAAGAGGAGGTGGACAGACTTCACCAGCCGGCGGTGAGAAAATCGCGAGAAACCAGGCAGCCCTTCAGTGTCTCGGTTGCAGAGGACGCCACAAGCACACAGACTGTGGGTTCCGCTCCGCCATTTGCCAGGCATGTGGTAAGCAAGGCCACATTGCCACCGTTTGTTTGGGTCACCAGCAGGTGCAACCTCAGGAAGAATCCCTTCGGAAAGGTACCAGGGTCCCCAGCCAACACAGGGTGAGTTTCTGCGCATCGCGTAGAAACATCTTGCAAACGGGGACACACAAGCCCCTTAAAAAGAAGCTTTGCATTGATGTACAATTACAAAGGGTTCCCTTATCGATGGAGCTGGACACTGGGTCCGCTCTATCGATCATTTCACACAATACTTTTAAAAGGATTTGCTGCAGTAATGGCCATCGAGTCAAACTCAGGCCATCAAACCTAATTCTTACTGACTTTCAAAATTCAAAGGTTAATGTATTAGGAGAAGCCACACTCAAGGTGCAGCGTAAGCCTTTCCAAGGCCTCTTAGATGTGGTGGTTGTTGGGGGTGATCGTACGAGTCTAATTGGACTCAACTGGTTTGAGGCCCTGGGAATTCAGGTGACTGGTTTGAATAGTCTGCAAACTCCAGGACTTGCAGAAGTCTGCAAAGAGTTTGCGGATGTGTTTAGTTCAGAGCTTGGTTCATACAAACGGCCTCCCATCGCACTGCGATTAAACCCAAACATGCACCAGTTAGGATTAAGCCTAGGAGGGTGCCATTCGCCCTCAAAGGCAAGATTGATGCTGAACTGGACAAGCTGCTCCAGCAGGGCATCTTGGAACCTGTGGACTCAAGTCCATGGGAAACCCCAATTGTGATGCCTTTAAAGGCTAACAGGGAAGTCCGAATTTGCGTGGACTATAAGTGTACTCTGAACCCAGCTTTGCAACAGCATGCATATCCTGTACCAGTAGTGAGTTATATTCTGGCCTCCTTAAAGGGGGAACACTGTTTGCAAAGCTTGATTAGCACAGGCCTATCAACAGCTACCTGTTGATGAGACAACTGCTGAAGCCCAAACAATAGTGACCCATAGGGGCGCTTTTAAAGTAAAAAGGGGTGAATGTTGCTCCTGGCATATTCCAGAGCGCCATGGAGCGCACGCTCAGGGGTATCCCGGGGGTCTGCCCCTACTTTGATGATGTCCTCATTTCAGGGAAGTCATTGCAGAATTTGGCTGAAAGATTAAGGGCTATGTTGATGAGGTTCCGTCAAGTGGGCCTCAAATTAAAAAAGGACAAATGTAAAATTGGTGTTACTTCTACAGAATTTTTAGGCTTTAAAATAGATGCTCAAGGCATCCACCCTCCAGAGTCTAAACTGAAGGCCATTCAGGAAGCCCCAAGTCCCAAATCCAAAAGCGAGCTTCAGGCTTTCTTGGGACTTCTTAACTTTTATCATGCTTTCCTTCCCCATAAGGCTACTGTGGCTGAGCCATTACACTGGCTCTTGGACAAGCAAGCTCCATGGCAGTGGACTAAAGTCCATGACAGGAGTTTTAAGGAGGTCATGGCCTTGCTCTCATCAAATGCGGTATTAGCCCATTTTAATTAGCAACTGCCTGTATGCATCGCTTGTGATGCATCCCCTTATGGGGTGGGTGCTGTACTCAGTCACCTGAAGGCTGATGGGACCCAAGTCCCTGTGGCCTACTATTCAAGGACTCTGTCGTCTGCAGAGTGTAATTACGCTCAGATTGACAGAGAAGCCTTGGCCATAGTGGCTGGCATAAAGAAATTTCATGATTTCTTATATGGCTGCCATTTCACGGTCTACACAGACCATAAGCCTTTGCTGGGTTTGTTTACCACAAACAAACAAACACCACACATTATTTCCCTACGTATGCTGAGATAGTCTATTTTCCTGTCAGCATATGACTACACTTTAATCCACAAACCTTGAAAGGAAATGGGCCATGCAGATGGCCTGAGCAGATTACCTCTAAAACAGATAGAGGCAGCTCCTGCTCCTGCTATTAATATTCTCTCCATTCAGGAGTTGCCTGAATCTCCCCTCAATGCTAGGGATGTGGCTGCAGAAACTGCCACTGATCACACGCTTGCACACATGCTGACATGGGTGTTGTCAGGATGGCCAGTTACATGTCCAGATGCTGCATTTCAAAGTTTCTGGCAAAGGAGACACGCACTGTCTACCTTTAATGGGTGACTTTTATGGGGGAGTAGTTATCCCTGCCTCACTGAGGTCTAAGGTCTAGGGTCTAATGTCTCTGGCCTGGGCTTGATAAAGCTATCGAAGCCCAGGTGCACAGATGCCAGGTGTGATTCCCGGCCTGAAATGCCTCAGGCCCCTGTACACAGGTGGGAGGAGACACAAACCCCTTGGTTAAGGGTACATTTAGATTATGCTGGGCAATTCTTCCTTATACTTGTGGATAGCCATTCCAAGTGGCTAGAGGTTGTACCTGTCTCCTCCACTACTACTGCTAGGACCATCCAGGTGCTTAGAGGAATCTTTGCTTCCCATGGCCTTCCTAATATTCTCATTTCTGACAATGGTCCTCAATTTACATCTTGTGAGTTCCAGGCTTTCCTTCAGGCCAACTTGATACAGCATGCAATATCGGCTCCCTTCTACCCTTCCACCAACAGGCAAGCGGAACGAATGGTGCGCACCACCAAAAATGCGCTCAAAAGACTAACGTACGGCAGCTGGCATCACAGGTTAGCAGACTTTCTTCTTGCACACCGCACCATACCTTGCACTGCCACGGGGAAGAGCCCAGCTGAACTCCGCTGGGGCCGCTGCCTCATCACGAAGTTAGACAGATTGCACCCTGATTGGGTGTCTTCCCAGGTGTCACAGCCACGGGCTTCTTGGAGACTTCAGGTGGGCAATTCAGTCTTGGCTAGGAACTATGGTCCTGGACATCTCTGGGTTCCTGCTGTCATCTGTAAGATCTCTGGACCTCTATCATACGAAGTGACCTTGGGAGATGGCCGCATCCTGCGGCACCACATCGATCAACTGCGCTGGCGGTTGTCCCATATTGATTCCACCCCTGCCTCTGCTCTCAGGGGGAGGGGGCCCAGGAACTACGTCACACTTCAGGTCAACCTTCTGAGACACAATCTCACTGTTCCTGGGAATTGCCACAGGTCGCTAGGGATTTCCCAGGGGAAGAGCAATGGCATCCTCAGAATTCAGCTATTAGGCCAAACAGAGAGTCCGGCGCATCAGCAATTGCTCCCAAGAGGAAGTCATCCCAAGGGGTGGCCGGCATATCCACAAGAGCTTCAAACAGGAATTCTCCTGAGGAGGGGTTTGCCATAGAGGCGGCTCCTGACTCTGGAACCTCGGCCACAGGGCACAGGGAGTATTGGGGCACACCTGTAATGCAGGTCAAATCCGAGACTGGTCGCGGGCTTGAGGGACTAAGTTCCCTGGAGCCATCCAGGGAAGTTGGGGAGTCCTCAACCACTCAAGCGGATTGGGGAATTTCCTCCACTCTCATGGAGCCTAGAAAGAGCCCTGGCAACTCTGCCAGCACGCCTCACCAGGGGTCACCTGCAAAATTTGTGCATAAAAGTCCTGGTCTAGTGAGCCCACCAGACAGACCGGTAGGCCAGGTGCTCTTAAGTACAAGTCCTGGTCTGCCTAGCCGGGCAGGTGAGCTGACAGGCCAGGCACCCTCCCTGACTTTGCGTAGGTCACAACGGGCTAAGGCCCCTCCTAAGCATCTAGGCAAATATGTGAGTTTCCTGTCAGTACGCGGGACCTTACAGGTCTAGGATGAGGAGATGGGACCTATATTGGGTAGAAGATAGACACATTAAAGGCTGGGTTGTTTAGCTAACCCTATTAGTTATAAGAAGGTTGCCTGCATGTGAGCAGGAATATTATTTTCTTTATTATTATTATTATTGTAAAGAAAATGGGAATTGTGTGTGTTCTATCCAGGGGGGAGGGGTGTTGTGTCCTGGGCCTGATGAGGAAACTCAGCAGGCCCAGAAATGTTGCAAATGGTCCCGGGCAACCTAAAAGCTGCCCGGGACCAGACTGGCTGGCGCCAGACTACTGAGCATGCACAAGGCGTGAAGAAAGAAGGATTATTATTGGCTGGACTGCCTGGGAGTTGGAAAACTATAAAAGGCCTGTGTGTCTGTTTGCTTGGAGTGGAGTTAAGGAGAAATAAAGAAGTTTGCTTTACGATGAGTCGTGTTTCAATGCCTCGAATCCTGAAACACAAAAACTATAATATTCCTTTTCTATCTAGTCATACTGGTTGTCTCATCATATATCCTGTTTACAGTTCTTGTTTATATTTGTTTTTCCCATAATGTTCAAAACATTCTTACTAGTTAAGATTTTCTCAAAGTTAATTACATTTAAATATTTAAGTCTATTTTTCTCATGTAACCCAACCCAATACTTTTACCTTTCTTAAGGAATAAATAAGACTAAAAAAAGAAAAAAGAAGAATAAGAATAAAAAAATAAAAAGGATAGTATGCTACAAAATCCCTATTTCCTATAAGCTAATACATATTTATTTCCAAAACTTTTTTGTTTTTTTACCATAATTAAAATATATATTTAATCTTTAAATATTTCATTTAATAAATCTAGTCCCTTAGTCTTTTAACTCTTATTCAAAACAATTTTTAATTCATTGTAATTTTCTTAAAGTCAATGACCTTTAAATATCTAAAACATTTCTTTTATATAAGCCATTCCAACTCTTTTATATTACTCATATCAAGAAATAAAATAAAAAGAAAGAAGAAAAAGAAAGTACTATGTTACTTAAGGGGCTCTTCCCTCTTGCAATAAAATTCATATCCAAAATCTTTCTATTTCTTTAACCATATTTGAACAGGTGTTTCTTTTTTAAATATTCTCTCTGATAGGCCCCATCATTTATTTTCTGAATTTTCACTTTAGCCTTTTTCTTTTGCCCAGTATCTTTCTTAATCAATATGTTCTGCTGAATTAAAGAATCTTTCCATATTCTTGTAGGTGTTACTGTAAATATAAAAGATAAGTCAAGTACAATATCTTTGTAAGAGGCATTTGCCCATTCATTTTTGTTGAAAATCTTTTTCTTTCTTTTTCTCTCTGCCTCTCTTATCATTTTTTGTCTCTCCAGTTCTGGCATCTCTGCAGTCCATTTTGTCCAATCTTTTTTCTTATCCTCAAATTTGTTTTGTGGTGTTAAAGTATAAATTGTCTTTTCCAAATCCAGTAGTTCTTGGGTTAAATCATACTTCTTTGTTTTGTTAGGTTCCATCTTTAAGTCTCTATCCTCAAATTTGTATTCAGTTATCTTTTCCTTCTCTGTTGTTGTTTCCTGGGATTATTTTTATTGTTGTAAAGTTAAATTAGAGATGAGTTGGTTTATATTTTCAAATTTATTTTGGATTTCTTTGTGGTTTGAAATCATTGTTGAATTAGTTGCAACATATCATATGTCTCCTCTTGAAAAGTACTTATTTTTTCTTGATAAGTTCTTTCTATAAATCTCTGATTTTCCATGATGACCAAGAATCCAAATTTTCTTTTCTCTGCGAATAGCTTTGGGGTCAGAGTTAAATAGATACTTATAATCCAGAAAGTTCAAAAAAGTTTTGTTTGTTTTTTGTTCCCTGAAGTTTATGAGTCTCAGTTTGTCTGCAGCCCAGATTGTTTTCTTTTTTTTATCACAGCTGTTCTCTATTGTTAGAGCTTTGAAGGTCACAAGTAGAAATTAATTTTTTCCAGATTTTGCCAAGTCCTGCACGAAGGCCATAGCTGTCATAATCTCCATCCATCACTAGATGTCAGCACTGGTTTATTTTTCAAATTTTCAAAATGAACAAATTGCCTTTAAAATGAGGATCTTAACCTTTCAGTAATTTCAAACTTATCCAAATTTAGGTTTTATAGTCATTTCATTTCATTTCAATATATTTTGGTCCTCTATAAATTTAATTTGCCACTTCCGTTAGTAAAAGGGTGGGGCAAAAATCCCCCTCGTTCACTTTCAGAGGTTTTTTGCTCCTTGGGATTTTTTTTCTTCAGGAAAGTTGATAAGTAGAATAGAGAAAATCAATATTCTTACCCAAATGCACTGTTTACAATCAGCTTAAAATGGTGCTTTTCAGTTTGGTTGCTTGCACGTTGGGCTACACTCTGAAGTTAGGCTAGCCTTTCTCCGGTTGGTTTCTGGGAGGCTTCTCCTGGACTGATCGGGTCAACCACCATCTCTCCATGGTCCCTGGGACTTCCTTCCTTCTTTGCTGCCTCTTCAGGGTGGCTTCTGGCCCATTTAGGGTCCCCTAGCAGGAAGAAACTCAGCCAAAGGGCACAGAGCCACGAACCCCTTGACTACTGCGCTACTGCGCAGGACCGGAAGTCCCTGTGGGGGAATTTCTTTGTCACTAGCTCCATGATCCCTTTAAAAGGAGATGCAGGATATTGACATTTGAAAGTTCTGCATGTAAACTATGTATGTATGCTGCTATTAACCTACAAGTCCTCCCTATATTATTCCTAGACATCCCTATGTCCAACATGCATGGATCTCCAGAATTGTAACTCTGCGAAGTGTGTGACACGTGACTTCAAATCTTGTGGGAAAAGCATGGAACTTTGGACTATTGCACTGTTTGTAGCACAAACAACTTCCAAACAACTCTTTGCATGAACTATAGGACAATCTGCATGTAATCGATGTTGATGTATAGATGATGTCAATTTGCCCTTCCAGAATGACATAAAACTATGAGTCACTTCCAACTGTCTCTATAATTGGCATTAAGGCAAAATTACATATTGAGGAAAAAAAGAAACAATAAACTACTACCACCACATTTGTCTGGTTTTGCTACTAAGCATTCATGCAAACTAAGAAAATATTCAACCAACAACCACCATATAGCAGAAAAATTGAATGCAATGTGTTTAATATAAATTCAACTTACTATATATTGCAGAGCATGACTAATGCACAATGGGATCCTAACTAGAGCTTCAACATTTAATCAATATACCAGACAAATGAATCAATTAAAAACTTTTATTAGACTAAAAATGTTGTCTATGAAGCATGTCCCAAGTTTTTTTAAATCATTAGTTTAATACAAGTGCTGATAATTGCTGCAGACAGCAATTGCTGTATTTAAAATTCATTCTTCCTTTTCTCAAAGTATCGCTTATGAAAATGATGCTTGTTGTAGTTCACATTTTCTATTGCCCTGGTAAGTAGAACCAGAACTAATTGGTTCAAGTGACTAGAAAGGGACACTGATCAGACATTTGGAAGACTCTCCTGTGACAGAAGCTGTTCAGTGATGGAACAAATTGCTTTGGAAGGAAATGGACTCTCTGTATTTAGAGATTTTTTTAAGCAGAAGCTAGTTGCTGTTTCTCAGGCAGTAACAGTGGATTTCCTCCACTGATTTGACATTAAGTATGGATGGCATTTAAAAATACAGCATTCTGCTTTCTGCAGAAACAATGTTCCTATTGTTATGCAAATGCAATTGATAGATCACTCCTGGGATCAATCAAATAATCTTTTTAGACACATTTCCCTGGGAGTAAATCTCATGGAATTCAATATGTAAAGGAGTTCATTATTCATCAAGATGCTATCTTACATCGGACATCAGACATCAATTGAGAGTCCAAATAGAGAATAGGTACATGGTATAGTTAGTCCTTGACTTACAACCACAACTGGAATTGGAGCTTCCATTACTAAGTGATGCAGTCACTTGAGGAGCCATGGTGGCACAGTGGTTAGAACATAGTATTGCAGGCTAACTCTGCCCACAGCCTGGAGTTCAGTCCTGACTGGCTTAAGGTTTCACCCACAAAGCTGCATATGACTTCCTTCCAAGGTTGGTAAAGTGAGCAGCCAGTTTGTTGGAGGCAATATGCTGACTCTGTAAACTGCTTAGAGAATGCTATAAGTCTAAATGCTATTGCTACGCGGTCATTAAACAACTCATGCCCCATCTGATATGATGGAATGTAGTCATATAGGAGGGAGGGGTGCATTCCAGATGAATAAGAGGCAGCTCAGTCCATATATTTTGTGAGGGAAAGAGGGCAAAGACAATTCCCTCCCTAATAGTTCTCAGACTATATACTTGATATAGATAGTAGAACGCTTCAAAGATTCTCTCTATGGGTATGGAACAATGAAGAAATCTGCTTGGAAGAAACATCACTTGCCTTTTTTGGTTTGGGGCCTGAATTTTTATGACTTTTCTTGCTGCAGTCATTAAGTTAATCCAGTTTCCCCCATTGATTTTGTTTGTCAGAAGCCTCCTGGGAAGCTTGTAAATGGCAATCACATAAGCCCAGGATGCTGCAACCACTGCAAATACATGCCAGTTCCCAAGTGCCTGAATTCTGATCATGTGATCATAGGAATATTGTGAAAACCAGTCCTAAATCGCTTTTTTCAGTACTGAAAAACTTTCAATGGTTCTTAAATGAATGGCCATAAGTCAAGGACTTCCTGTATAGTAGTCTTGCTAAAATATGGCAGACCTGGATCTGCTGGCTTTTCATTTTCTGAAACACTAGAATAACATCTAATTGAAAATTATGCCTACCGCAACTATTTGCTGGGGGATAGGCTGTTTAGAAATTCTGATATTGTCTAGGACTCACAGTAGAAGAAAGATGCAGTATTATAAAAAATAATAAAATTATTGAAAATCACTAAGTAATCATTAATAATGTCCTGTCTCAAACTCTAAGCAGAAAAGTTGGGAACATATTTTTTTGATTGCTCCAGATGCTGCCAGTTGATAGGCAGCTGCAAGCTCCCATTTTTTATACTTCTTATAGATCTTCACCTTTTAATTTTACTTCAGTTGGGAACTAATTTGTTGTTCTTGTTTTTTTTAACTTTTGTACAACACTAATTTAGTCAGTACACATAGAGAAATGTTAAGATGACTTTGATAAAGAAAAGGATGGACTGTTAAGGGGCTAGAAGCACTAACTGAGTCTTGAAAAAGTGGCAAGCATGAGAAAGAAACTCAAGGTCCTACAGTAAGATAGAGAGAAGCTGGCCTTGTACTATTCCACTACCTCTTATGAGCTATATTTAATTTTAAAGGTCTATTTATACCAAATACTTTCCATCCCTATGATAATTGGATGAGTATCCAGATTTTGTTTTTCTGGAGTGAATCCATTTCTTTTGACACTTTTTCCCATCACTTGGTTCTCATCTGAAAGCAGCCTTTGATGTCTTCCCAGGTAATTTGTTCATTTACTTCAGGGATGCTCGTTATATATGAAAACCTACTAGCGAATATGTCCTTAGGAATATGGATCTCTTTCTTTTTCTGCCAGCTTAATATCATCAGATTGGATGTATTCTGCTTCTTCTTAAACTGTTTGGTCTCTGAAATTCTCTTGGTTTGCATTTGTTGACATACTCATTGGCACATATATTTTGGACTTTATTTTTCCATGATTTACTTTATCCTGCCATCCTCCTATATGTATCTCTGTCCCTCATCTTTAAGCATGTTTCATTTGGCAAGTATATGTAGATCTTGCAACCAAATATTCTTAGGTGGGTTGTGGCTGATTTTGTACCCCACTATAATTCACAGAGTATCTTTGCAATGGCTAATTTTGTAGATAAATATAGCTGTCATCATGACTTCTCTGGAGAACTGAATGAATTGGTTGGCACACCAGTATTATTCTTACCAGCTGTGTCAGAAAACAATGTTTTAAAAAATAAGTCTGAGAATTAAGAAAATGGCGATTAAAGTGAACCCAGAACAGATTGATTGTGTGAATAGAAAATGCATAGTAAGTAAAGAACTCCAACAGCTTCTTGGAGTTTCCTGCAGTAATAGGTCTTCCTTGACTGATGTTGAACATTCATAAATATGATTCAATGGTACCCCCCCCCCATCTGTACCCTAAGCATTTATTCCTAGGATTTGGAGAGCACAGCAGTGTGCACCCTCATCCATTGACATTTGCAGATGTATGTTGTGGAGGAATTGACTTGGAGCCAGAAGCCTGTGCAGGATTACTACCAATGTTGGTAATTTAGTATATCTGCTGCCTATTTGATTTACAGACAGCAAACCTATTTACTGTATTGTTCTTTATTGATTGTTCAGCATCTAGTTGTTTAAATGAGTAATAAATTATTATTATATTACTCTTCCAGCATAACATCATCTGGATTCTTCATTCTCACTGCTACAGTAAATATCCTTCAAACCTTTCCAGTCAAATTCAACTGCTGTCTTCCAAGCTTTGCTAAACTCAAGACTTGAGTGTAATGGAGTACTTTAAGAAGAGCAACACTTGGGAGACTAGAAAAGCAAATTTGTGCAGGATGCCACAGCCTGTCTCCTTGTGCAATTAAAAGAAAACTTCTTTTTTTGCATTATATTTTACTGATTTTTTTTAAACATAAATCACTTAATAATTGGTGAACAGTGTGTTGTCTGGGTTACATTTGTAAAGCAATAACAACAATTGATTTCTATAATCCAGACATGTCACGTGGTGTTGCATGATGTATCAGAGCTTTTTCTTCATTGCCAGCCATGGTGTGGGCATGGTTTCGTCTTGATTCATCCGGCCCGTGGGCCGGCAGTTTGACACCCCTGCTATAATCCATAATCCACATAATAGTTTTAGTTGATTTCCTCTTTTCCCAAAATATCCTCTTTTGCAAACATTGAGTTAATACAATTCTTATTGTTTTGATAGATAACAATTAAATATATTTTTCCCAATAGTCCTAAAAACAATAATCACATCAATATAATATTTCTTTTATATCCAATCATTCTGTTGCCTTATCATAGATCCTGTTACAGTCTTTCTTTATTTTAATTTGTTTCTCCCACCAAATTCTAGATATTCTTACTGGTTAATATTTTCTCAAAAATTAATTACATTTAAGAATTTAACTCTATTTTTCCATATGAACCATCTCACACTTTTACATTTCTTAAGAAATAGATAAAACAATAGAAAAAAGAAAGAAAAGCAAGAGTAAAGAAGAATAAAAAATAACATACTACTTAAAATATATATCCCTCCTAAGCTAATATGTATTTATTTCCTAAATTTCTTATTCTTTTTAACCATAATTAAAAATATGTTTAATCTTTAAACAGTCCATTTAATACATCTAGTCATCTAGTCCTTTATTGTATTCAAAACATTTTTATCCATTATAATTTTCTTAAATTCAATCACATTTAAATATCTAAAACATTTCCTTTATCTAAGTCATTTCAACTTTTTATATTACTCATATCAAGAAAGAGAACAAAAAAAGGGAAAAAAGCATACTATATTATATTTAGAGAATTCATCCCTCTTAGAGTGACATATATATTCCATAACTTTTCTATTTCTTTAACCATATTCAAACAAATGTTTCTTTTTGAAGTATTCTCTCTGGTAAGTCCCATCATCTATTTTCTTTAGTCTTTTTCTTTTGCCCGGAGTCTTTCTTAATCAATGTACTTTTCTGAATCAAAAAGATTTTCCGTATGTTTGTAAATGTTGCTGTAGATATAAAAAGTAAATCAGGAGAAATGTCTTTGTATGGGACTTCTGCCTTTCCATGTTTGTTGAAAATCTTTTTCTTTTTCTTTCTCTCCGCTTGTCTTATCATTTCCTTTCTCTCCAATGTTCCTGACATCTCTACAGTCCATTTTATCCGATCTGTTTTCTTATCCTCAGATTTATTTTGTAGTCTTAAGGGATAAGTTGTTTTTTCCAATTCTTGTGAATTTTTTTCCGCTAGGATTATATCATGTTTCCTTATTTTGTTAAGTTCCATCTTTAACTCTCTATTCTCAATTCTATATCCATTTATCTGTTTTATCCAGTCCTTCTCTATTGTTGCTTTCTGGGAATTGTTTTGTTGTAGAGTTAACTTGGAGATAGATTGATTTATATTTTCAAAGTTGTTTTGGATTTCTTTGTGGTTTAAAGTCATTGTTGTTTGAATTAGTTGCAGTATACTATATATCTCCTCCTGTGATATATTTATGTTTTCTTGATATGTTCTTTCTACATGTCTCTGATACATGATAGCCAAGAATTTGAGTTTTCCTCTTCCTTTCTTTTCTCTGTAAATAGCTTTAGAGTCCCAATTAGGTAGATATTTGTAATCCAAATAGTTCAAAAAAGATTTTTTTTTCCTGAAATTTATAATTCTCTTTTTATCTACAGCCCAGATTACTGTCTTTTTTGTCACAGCTGTTCTTTGTTGTTAAAGCTTTGAAGGTCACAGACATAGATTAGCTTTTCCCAGATTTTGCCAAGTCTTATATTAAAGTCATAGTTGTCATAGTCTTCATCTGCCACTAGGTGTCAGCAACTATTTGTTTCTCAATTTCCAAAATGAACAATTATGTCTGAAAAGAGAGTCTTAACCATTAAAACAATTTTAGATTTATCCAGATTTAAGTTTCAAGTTTCAGATTTTATATTTATTTCACTTCCATATATTTTGATCCTCCATAAAAAGATTAATTCACTGCTTCCATTAGTATAAGGGTGGGGCAGAAATCCCCCTCCTTCCCTTTCGAAGGTATTTTGCTTCTTGGAGATCTTTTCCAGGAAATTAAATGTAAAATAGAAAAGAGGAGATCAAATTCCTCAACCAGTTTCAAGCACGCTGTTTACAGTTGTATGCTTAGTGCTTTTGGACTTCAGTTGCAAGTAGCTTGGGCTGGTCAATATGGCCAGCCTTTCTCCTGTCGGGTTAGAAGGCTTTCCCCAAGTCAAACAAAATGGCCACTGCCATTCCAGAATCGCTGGAGCACCCTTCTTTCTTTATTACCTCTCTGGGGCAACTTAGATCCATTTAGGGTCCCGTGGCAGGGTGAAATTAGCCGTGGGGATGTGGAGAATACACAAGCCTGCAACCAGTCGCTACTGTGCAAAACCGGAAGTCCATTAAAAGAAAACTTCTACTTATTTAGCCTGATCCAGCAAAGCTGCATGGATTCACAACATCCTGGTATCATTCACTTTGTACTTGAAGTGGTTTGATCTAGGCCTTACATTTTCCTGTTTATCTTCCTTCTCCTTAAAAGATATTGGCATATTAATGTAATTTAATGCTCTAGACCAGTGGTTCTCAACCTTTTTAATGCTGCGACCCCCAACTGGTCGTAAGTCGAGGACTACTCAACCGGTTGTAAGTCGAGGACTACTCAACTGGTGCAGCACTGTTTGCAGAATGGGACTTTTGGCGGGCTCAGCAGGACAGAGACAGCCTGGACAATTCCTATTGGCTTTTGAAAGCCAATAGAATTAGACTCTATTCAAGAGAGTCTATTCTATTGGTTTCAAAAGCCAATAGAATAAAAGGGAGTAGCACAGCTAAGGAAAAGGGGGGAAAATGGCGGACTGCGTTGTTTGGCAACCCCCGTGAAATGGTCATTCGACCCCAAATGGGATCCCGATCCACAGATTGAGAACCACTGCTCTAGACTCACTAGTCTTATGACCTATTCAAGTAATGTTTGTTCCTTCTATTACTTCAGACTGTAGCAAGTCAGCCCTGCCATGGGTGAAAATTCTCCTGTGTATTTTAATTGGGTTCCCAAACTTCTGCTTATAGTAATAGTATCACTATTAAATTCCACTGGAAGTAGTAAGATTTTCTCTGCTATGGCACTAAAATGCCAGCATCCCTTCTTTTAAGGGATTTGTTTTATTATTCAATAGATTTTGATGTTTAATCTGGATGCAATTTGCATCTTACAATAAGATCTGCTTCTGATTTTTATTTGTACTTTTATATGATTAGCCACACTGTGTGGTAAAGAAAAGAGAGATATGCATTTTTAAATGAATTAAATCTCCAACGAAAGCATTGATATGCAGGGCTGAAACATATATGTAACCAAAAGTAGGAGAAGTTATGCATTCTTCTCTCCAGCATGATGCAACCCAATTCAACCTAATTTTGTGTTAGCAATTAACAGTAGAATTACAGTTAGAACCACAAGAAGCTATCTCATTCAAAGTCTATGATTGATCAATAGATCTGATCAATTAGAACTCCCATCATCCAAAATTGCATGGTAAATATACGTAAGCAGATTTCAAATTACAAAGCTCCACCTGCAATGAATTCTTATGAATGCTTATGCATTCTGATAATGAATTCTTCAAATGTTGGCAAAATTTCAGCCAAAAAACAAAGCCAGGATTAATGCTATTAAACTATTTCTAGAACTTGGAAAATGAAGCATTTCATGAAAGGGGAAGGGACAAGAGAGTGTCTATGAAGATTCTCAGTCATCCAAGTCATGATTGTCCCAAAGATGCTTTTTTTTGCGAGGCAACTGGACTTTCTTGTTTTTCTTTGAAGACATTTCATTTCTCATCCAGCTCTGACTGGATGGTGGGGAATGGCAGGATTTATACTCTCTTGCAGACAGCTGGTCGTTTGCATTCTTTTAGCAAGTTGTTGAAGCCCCTGGGGACTTATCGGTGTCATTAGGGTTACCTAAGTAGTGCAAATGAGTGTGGAGCCTTTTTGGAACTGTTGAAAGGACCATGTTGTAGACTGGAGATTGATGATGTCGTATCCCTCCCCCTCTGTTGAGAGAGGGCTGTTCAGTTTTGACATAGATGGCCTCTTTGACCCCTCTTTCAAACCAGCGGTTCTCTCTGGCCAAAATGTGGACTTTGCTGTCTTCAAAAGAGTGGCCTTTGCCTTTTAAGTGCAGATGAACTGCTGAATCTTGTCCTGATGGGTTTGTTCTCCTCTGTGCCATGCATTTATAAAGTGTTTTGTTTCCCCAATGTACAGATCTGCACATACAATGCAGTGAGCCATGTGCATGTCTGTACATTGGGAAAACAAACCAGCCACTTCATAAACACATGGCACAACATAGGAGAACAAACAAAAGACAAAGGCCAAAAGCAGAATTTAAGACCTTCCTGATCTTCAATGTAACAGGGACCTCTAGATTCAGTACCCAAACATCATTCCCTTTGAAATAACAATCTGCAGGCTAAAAGGACATCTACATTTGAGCCCTCTAGGATCAAGGGCCCTCAATAAGGAATAGTATCATGTGTGTAAGAGCACTGATGAAGTTGAAGGGTGAGAATGATTCAACTTTTAATAATGGCATATAAATACGCAGGAACTTGAGTGTCCTATTTGAGAAACACTGGTTTTGCTCTGTGCTTCCTAACCTCACTGGCACATGCTCCGATAACTTTGCAAAAGTAAAATCCGAAGGTAAAAACTGCACTGTCCAAATGTCAAGCTCCAATTTTATATTTTGCTTACATTCTTTGTTTCCCTTTTTTAATTGATTTGTTGGGATGGGGCAAGGAGAGTCCCATTTCTTGTGAAGCAATTTAAGTCACTTCCTCAGCCCAAAAGGTGCTTTAAATAATTTTTACATGATTTCTACAAAGTACTTCCAGCAATTGGTCTGTTAACATATTTAAATATTCTTAGTAGCCACATTAAGCCATGATTGTTTTTATTTTATAGCAGGCCAGAGTGAGCAATGAGTTAATATTTTTAGAGTCTTCTCTTTGACCTCCATATGCACAGAGAATTGTACCATTGACCCACTCAGAAATGCAATAGCTCTAGTAAGTAAGCCCTAGAAGGATCTATGAAACCAATTAAAGAAAAACAGGCAATGCAACTCTTGCCCAAGAGAGTATACTGAGCAGCTTTAATTTCCTTTAATCTTAGTTGTGCTATGCCTTTCCTAATTTGTACAACCATGAACAATTCATTTTCACTGCAAATGCTATTTTATTTTACATCAGGTCATCAGAAAAAGGGAGAGCATGAATAATTTACATGCTATAAAGTGCATAATGAAAAGACTCTCGCAAGCTCACTTATTTTTATACCAGCTGAAGGGCACTGCCTGCTGAAATGTGTGAATGCAGTGCCTATATACAATGTCCTCCAGCATAACCATCCTGCAAACACCTAAACATGCATGTCTATTGATGTAAAGGAAGAGTTAAGAATCGTGGATAACATGGAAATTGAAAAGAAAATTTGGGAGAGTTAGAGTAGAAGCCTATAGGACCAACACAAAGGACTAAGACTATGTATAGTTCTTTGAAGGGGTGTTTCACTTTAACAGAGATCAGCAAAGCAGCTATAAGCCCCACTGGTTAACCAGACTAGGAAATCAACTCCACAGGAAGATTAAAACAACTTTATTGAGACTGACTATTATAGCAGATTCTTGTAAATCTGATTGTGCTGTCTTCTGATAGAAGAATCAGGCCTGAGTTGTTTCTGAATGTTTCTGCAGCCCATTTGCCTAACAATACCTGCATATTTCCATCAAGGTCATCTTGATCATCTTCTTTATGCTTTGCAGCACCCCTTTGAAATATTCTCTGAAGCAGTTTTAATCAGTGGAACAGTCACTTTGATTCACTAGGCAACAGTGCCTTCATTCACAAGGCATATCAGCCAAAGAAAGCAGATCAGCTCTGCCTCAACTGTTCATCAAGGTGGACCAATGTACCTCTGCAAACATCCATGTCACAATCTACTGTACAAGAGATTTTGCTACCTGAGGTAAGGCAACAAATAATCTTTTGATCTCTCTAAATAAAGATTTATTAATAGCCAAGACCTAGATATTCAGGATTAGTTGTTTTTTATTTCTTAAAAGTTTGGGGAAGAAAAATTCAAGATCATCCCTTGAGGGCAGAAGTAAAACAATGAATTGAAGACTTCAATTTTATATATAGCTTTTTAGAATTCCCTGATTATCTTAAACCAGTTCTTTGGAAAGGTAACCCCACTCTGCCTAATGGTAGAATCAGCCCTGCTAATCACACAATAATCTAGGACAGACATGTCAAACTCGCGACGTCACGTGACGTTGCGCAACATATCGGAGCTTTTTTGCCATTGCCAGCAATGGGGCGGGCGCAGCTCCGGTATGATGAAACCAGCCCGCAGGCTGGCAGTTTAACACCCCTGATCTAGGAAGTAGTGACAAGTTCCCATGTTAAGGCAAGCTTCCAAACTGGCTCTACTGCCAGTGACTTCATTGACATACCCAAATGGTTTTCTTGGGAACAATACAGTACAGAAGTGGTTTGTCATACCATCTTTCAGGATTTAAAAAAAAAAAATTAAATTCCCAGAGTAGCCTGTAGCCCCAGGATTTTCTGATGTTCTTTCATCTATCCTGCTTAGATATTCAGGTTTAGCTAGTATCAACTACATGTTGAATCAATGCAAGAATCAAAATACAATTATATATTAATTTGCATGTCTCCATATTTTTAAAAATGGTTCTCCAATTTAATTATCTAACAAAAAACTATATACAAAACTATATGTAATCCACATATAAATATATTATGGAGAAAGACTTGCAAAAATATGTCTAACAAGAACATACATAGAAAATGTTTATATATATGTTTGTAAAGAATGTTAAAATTATCAATTGATGAAATGGATAAAATTAATTACAGTTAAAATGTATGACACTACACAAAACCAAAATCAAGTTTTAGCCATAGTTTTCTTTTATTTATATTCATTCATTCATTAGCCCCCAATTTTTGGCTTAAGAAAAAAAAAAGAAATGACCCTGATCATGAACATGCCAGATATACCAAACGTGCACTTTATATGGGGTACATGACAAATCTAAGGCAATGTTGGTGGGTTGTAGAGCCTATGCCTCTGTCCTGCAGAGGCCATTCTTCTGCACAAATGAATCCACCAGTATCATCTATCACATATCATTCTCCTCGATCCACACCATCCTGGTTTGTTCCTGGAAGATGTGGGCCCGTACCACCTTTACCAGGTCCTCTGAACTGCTCCAGGACTGAGGATCTACCCATACCCACAAACAGGGCAAGGTATGGAGAACCCATTCATCTCTTTGACATTTCTTTAGTACCTCAGATTCTCGCTGCCCCGGCTTCCCTAATAGGCTCCTAGAAAGAACACAGAAGAGAAATACACCATTAATCATGTACCTTTTCAGAGACTGATGACATATTTGTTGATGGAGGCTGAGTAAAGCATATTTTAAGTCTAATGTTCTAATCCCAAGAATGGATGGTGTGATGGAATGTCCAATACATCCCAGGAAAGTAAAGGAGAAAACAGAGCTTTTAAAGAAGAGATGCCTTAGGCCAGGATAAGGGGGAAGCAGGAAAAGGACATTCAGAACAACTCCAACTTAATTACATTAGTTAACAGTTGAAGGGGAGAATTGCTTTGACAGGCTTTTAGGATTATATTGCACTGCTCTAAAAAATAAAATATCTTTCCAGAAATCCCAGTAATTCTTGTTTCCTAAGTTTGCAATCCTTGCACCGCTTAACAGATGGGCCACCATACAAATTCTTTGGCTGCTGTTAGCACCAATCATTATACTAGTGCAGTATTACAAATTATAATAATCTCGTTATTCAACAATAATAGCTGAGACCAGACAGAAGCTTTGACAAGTCAAGTACTGAAAAATCCAGAGTGTATATTTTTTACTATTAATGAAACCGGGTCATTCATAATATATTTGGGGAGGTACTTGACTAAATAGAATATATGCCCCCATGCAAGAGTATTTAACTTTTGGGGAAATGCTAGCTAATGTTGCCAATACTAAGCAAGATGGATCAGTAGTCTAATTTAAAATAAAAATAATTTTTATTTCTTATGTATTTTTTTAACATAGAGATTAAAACATTTCCACATAATTGATATACAGAAAGAATCACAGGGAGAACTGGCAACAGGGGAGAGATATTCATATAAAGTCAATATTCATACATTCAGAGCTCTAGCTAAGCCAACTGTTTCTTAGTGCTCTTTGATGAAACTGTAAATAGATCATAGCAAATGCATATTATTGAGATGGTAATTTCTGGACAAAACAAGCAAGGGGAGTCATATACTATCCAAGGAAATTTAGCTGCTCTTACTCATTGGCTAGATTCATTCTTCATGCTAACTTATCAATTGCTTAACCACAATTTCTTGATTAAGCTACATTTCTGGATTTACACTCATTAAGCCAAAACCTCCAAGCGAAGTGCTTTTGTAGGCATTTTGTGCTGAACACAGAAATCAGAAGGTATTTTTCCTTGTCAGAAATATTTGGTTCACAGCTATTAGAATCCACGTTCCTGCCATCACAACACACATTGAAAATTCAACCTGTTGGCAGTAAGCTGCCTGAACATCTGAAAGTCTGTTGCTTGGTGAATCAGTCTAGATACTGTTTGTACATTTTCGTACATTTCATGCATATTATACTCTTTTTATTCATGCATAAAATGTCATAATGCCATTTGCTATTTAAAGGACCTTTCCACATTAGTGCATGAAATTGAAGGTTTACTATATCATAGACTGTAAATGCCAGAGTCAATCCCTTTCAATCAGAATAGAAAAGGGAGGGACCTTTCAGGTCTTCTAGTCCAGCCCCCTGCTCAAGCAGGAGACCCTATACCATTTCAGACAAGTGACTGTCCAGTCTCTTAAACACCTCCAGTGATGAAGCACCCAAAATTTCCGATGGCAAGCTGTTCCAATTGTCCTCACTGTTAGGAAGTTTCTCCTTAATTCCAAGTTGCTTCTCTCCTTGATTAGTTGCCATCCATTGTTTCTTGTCCTGCCCTCTGTGGTGCTTTGGAAAATAAACTGACCCCCTCCTCTTTGGGGCATCCTCTCAAATACTGGAATACTGCTATCATGTCATCCCTAGTCCTTCTTTTCTCTACACTAGCCAAATCCAAATCTTGCAACTGTTTTTTCATATGTTTTAGTCTTCAGGCCTTTAATCATCTTAGTTGCTCTTCTCTGAACTTTTTCCAAAGTCTCAACATCTGTGGTGACCAAAACTGGATACAGTATTCCAGATGTGGCCTAAGGCTTTATAAAGCGGTACTAATATTTCATGTGATTTTGAGTCTATGACTCTATTTATACAACCAAGGATTGTATTAGCTTTTTTGGGCTGCTGCCGTACACTGCTGGCTCATATTTAAGTGATTGGCCACTAGGACTCCAAGGTCCCCCCCCCCCATAGTTACTGTTTTTGAGTCAGGTTTTGCCTAATCTGTACTTGTACCTTTGGATTTTCTTGCCTAAGTGTAAAACCTTGCTTTTCTCCACATTAAATTTCATATTGTTGGTTAGAGCTCCTTGTTCAAGTCTGTCAAGATCTTTTTAGATCCTGAGCCTGTCTTCTGGGGTATTGGCTATTCTTGCCAACTTAGTGTCATCTGCAAATTTGATGAGATCTCCTTCTATTCCCTCATCTAAGTCATGTATGAAGATATTGAAGAGAACTGGGCCTAAGACGGAACCTTGTGGTACCCCACTGCTTACTTCCCCCCATATAGATGTAGTACCATTGAAGACAACTCATTGAGTATGGTTTGTCAGCCAGCTACAAATCCATCTGGCAATGATGTTGTCTATCCCACACTTTTCTAGCTTACCAAGAAGTAGGTTGTGGTCTACTTTGTCGAATGCCTTGAAGTCTAAGTATACTATATCCACAGCATTTCACTGGTCTACTAATTTAGTTACTTTGTCAAAGAATGAAATAAGATTGGTTTGGCATTATCTGTTTTTAATAAAACTATGCTGGCTTTTATTTTTATTTGTTTCTAGATGTTCACAGATCTGGTTTTTTTTTTTTTTATCTTTGTCTTTTGTTGCAAGTCTTTGTTCATTCTGAGCCTTTGCTTTCCTGACTTCATCTTTGCAGATTCAGGCAATCTGCTAATACTGTGCCTTAGCTATGTGTCCTTCTTTCCATTTTTTGTACCTGTCCTTTTTGTCTTTCAATTTATCAGAGAGATCTTTGTGCAACCATGCTGGTTTCTTCTTGGATTTTTTGTTTTTCTTTTTCAGTGGTATTGTGCTGGACTGGGCTTTTGTGATCATATTTTTCAGAGTTTCCCACACTTCTTGAGTTGTTTTCCTTTTAGGATTTTCATCCATGGAATTTTTCTTAGGCTCCTGAGTTTGTTAAAATCAGCTCTTTTAGAGTTTAAGACACTGGCTGGATTATGTTATATTGCCTGTATTCACATTATATTGAATTCCAATATGACGTGGTCACTCTCGCCCAGAGTTCTGGCAACTTCAACTCCCTCTATCACTTCTTCTCTACTAGTAAGTCTATGATAGGTAGTCAGTTCAGTAGTATTTTTTTTGTTCCCTTTAATTGTGTCCAGTTCTTGGAGACTGCCCTGAATGCCCTGCAGTTTTCTTGGTTTTTCAGAAGCAGTTTGCCATTGCTTCCTTCCTAGGGCTAAGAGTAGGTGACAGATGTAGAACTCATCTTCTGCTGATTTCTAGCCTGATGCCCTAACCAGTACATCACTGAATATCCTGAGAACTGTTTCTTTTCTGATCACTTCCAAATGTACTGGCTGCAGACCATGGAAGATCTCTTTGAATACATAGGGTTGAAAACTAGCATGGTATCAGTGTGCTATATTTTTAATTCATCATATTCATTGAGCACTTCTTTATCTTCAACCAATACAACAATCATCCAAATAAGTCCTATTTTGGGGGGGGGGATATTGATCTAAAACTCTGTTAGAGTTTTGATGATGTACAACATATTGATTGATATTTGGAAGTAATCAGAAAGGGGTATTATTTATTTATTTATATGGTAGAATGAATTTGGCATGCAGATTTTTTTTCCCTAGCATCCATCTAATATTCATCCTTTGTTCCAAAATCTTCTTAATGGATCTTATGGTATTAGTAAAAACAAAGTAGCTCCTGTAAGATTAAATTCTGCCCATTCATCCTATGATTCTTGTTTCATAGCAGTTTCTCTTCCAGTCCATATCTCTTCCTTATATTTGGGAAGACAGTAGTTCTTTCCACCCACATTCCAGTTCTGAGAAGGGCTTTTATTCATACCTGATTCCTTTGATCTTTTTCTCAGTGACTTTAACATAGATAATGATGGGGTATATTTCACTTTTAATTAGATCCTTTACCAGCTGGACCTCCAGCTCCAGCAGACAGTGTTGGTTCTGTGAAGAAATCCAACAGGTTTAGTGATTCAGATGGAAAAGAAATAACCTATTTCTGATTAGTTATCTAAATCAAATCCCATAGTATGAAACCTTATTGCTTTTCCAATAGTAATTCTATTAAAAGATGGAATTTACAACCAACTTACAAGGAAGAAAAAAGAACTGAAGGGTAGAGCCAGTTGATATAATAGACACAGTATTTTCTATTATATGTCTACATTGGATTCAGACTATTTCAGGGACAAAGTGTCTTCTGAGTTATCTGAAGACTAAATATTCCCACAGATATATATGTCCCATGAGCTCAGAAAAGGTCAGAGAATGTAAGAAAAAATTAACCAGATGAAATTATGATCTGAACAGTGCTGGTTCTCACACACAAATCAGTAATCAGGCACAACTTAAAAGGAATTCATTGAACTTCTGCAAAGTGGTTGCCCACATTCTTATGCTTGTTATTTAATTCCATGTATCAGCCACTCAATAGGAGGATTTTAAGCAGGATAAGTGTTCTCAATTGTCATCCAGAAGTCTGAGATAGCTTCATCCTAATAAATTTGGCTTGCTCTCAGAACCATAAGATCCCTGTCACAAATAGTTACCAATCCTTTTATTTGTTACCTTCATTCAATTTTATTGACTGAATGCTGTAAGGTTGTCCAAAACCGGACCACATTTCTCTCCTATTCACACACGAAAAAAATCCTCTTGGTTTTCTCTATTCTGACAAGCTTATACTAATCTTCCTTAACTGGCATCCTTCTAATGGCTGGTGGATTATGTGAACTGTCATCAGATCTGAAAAGCATACTTTGGGAAGGCTGCTTTATACCTTCCGTTGCTTATTTTGCTGATCTTGCATTTTTAATCTACCAGAGAAGGGCCTATGGGCCATCAGTCTCTTCATTACATTAAATTTGCAACATAGACATTATGCCTCCAGCTCTACAGATTTTTTAATAGCACTTAGCACAAGCAGTATTATAGCAAAAAGTGGCCCATTTGTTAAATTTATGTAGTTCCCACACTAAAGCAAGCCCATAGAAGACATCAAGCTTGTGGTCCAAGTGCTGCACTGGTTCTAATACACAAAGGCATGGGTGCGGGGGAAGTCATTCTCTCTCAAATCATCCTACCCCACAGGTTTCTTGTTCTGGATGGGAGGTGTGTACATTACCTTGAGTTCCATAACAAAGGGTGGATATAAATCTAACAAATAAATGGAGCTGGGATCCATTTTCTTACCTTTTTAATAGCTTCCTGGATCATGTGGATCATCCCACAGTCCCTCTGATTCTGGGAGAGCCTCTCAGCATTAACAACATTCTTGGAAGAAGCACAGAATGCTCTTTGTTTTGCAAGGTTATCTAGGAAAGGAGGCAACAACAAAAGATGGATAGTAAAACATATGGAGGGGGAAAAGAGCTAAGAAGCATGTGTTGAATGCCACAAAAAAGCTTCCAAATTATAAGTTAAGACAGTCAGCCTCAATCCTCCTATGCATCTTTAATCAGAATAAACCCCACTGAATTTAATATTATTTATTTTCCATTAAGTATTCAGAGGATTAAAACCTAATCCTGCAGTCTGGAGTGGAGTCCGTCGAACACTAGGACTAAGTAAGGATAAAAAAGATGGGTTTAGCCCAAAGACATTTTATTGTCTTGAAACAAAAGGCAAAATGGCATCTTCCCACACAAGGTCAATTGGACACATATTAAAATATACAATGCAGATGATGGGATAATATCCCATCATACAACACACAAAGCATTCCTCTAAGGAAACAGGGGGATTCAGAAGAAATAGTGAAGGGAGTGGCATTGTTACCATTACCTTTTCTGTGACTGCAAAGAAATAAACTGCAGATTAGTTTATTATTCAGTACTTTACTTTTTCTCTCAAAGGATGACTCCCTTTATTCTCCCACATTGTGATCAGGGAAAGAAAAAAGTTTGTGTTGAGAGTGACAGCAAAAAGATTGCAGCAGTAGAAGAAAGCTCTTAGAAAGACCAGAATTAATAGAACACAAAGTAGTCTAGAAAAAGAATTTCTACTACATTGTAATTTCCAATATTTTTTGTAAGATCTATGAAGAGAAAGCCATTTTTCTTCAAGACCTATCCAGGGATCCTGCTCTCAGAAGGAGTTTCCTATGTGTCCTATTGTACACACAGTCTGAATATTATCTCAGTTTTCCCTGATGGATTTCAACCTGCCATGCAAATAATTGTAGCATTAGCAGATGAAGCTCTCAGGACAGAACATTTTTTGCTGCAATCTTGCAGGGCATTCAGATGGGCTGGTTTGGGTTTTATTTTCTGTCGATGAATGCAGTATCTCAGAATTCAATTTTTCTGACCCAGATTGTTAACTTTTTTCACTGTGGAAACAGTAAGCACGGGCTGAAATACAAGAGGCCTCCTTTGAAGGTTTGTTCTGCTTCTCTTCAAGATGCAGAATGGGGAGACACTCTCAGAAAGAAAGAAACTGCTTTTGTGCTCCCTGATAAGAAAGGAAGGTTACACATAGCCCTTGACTTACAACAGTTTGCTTAGTGACTGTTCGAAGTTACAATGGCACTGAAAACAGTGACTTATGACCGTTTTCACACTTATGGCCATTGCAGCACCCCCATGGTCACATGATCAAAATTCAGATGCTTGGCAATTGACTCATATTTATGATGTCCCGGGGTCACTTTTTGCAGCCTTCTGACAAGCAAAGTCAATGGGCAAGCCAGATTCACTTAACAACTGTATTATTAACTTAACAACTACAGTGATACAGCTGTTGCCAGAAAGGTTGTAAAATGGGCCAAAACTCACTTAACAAATGTCTCACTTAGCAACAGAAATTTTGGGGTCAATTGTGGTCTTAAATTGAGGACTACCTGCATTTAACTCAGAAGTTCACACTCTGGAATGCCTCTGAGTTAGACATCCTGATCTAGGACATTCAATATGTTAGCTTACCCGCTGGGATAAAGCAGAAATCCTGACGTGAAGAAGGGAGGTCCAGAAGGTTCCTCAGGAGCAGAGGGGCTAAGCATCCAGGGGAAAGCATAACGGGGCGACGGGTCTGAACCATTACAGGGTGAACCAGACTGTATGGTTTTTCAACTCCAGCTGTATGTAAAAAGCAGTGAATAATGGGAGAGACTTTGCTAGTTTTATATATGCAAGTTTAGCAAGAGAAGAACTGTGAGAGATACCATATAAGGAAGATTCCTAGGTTTCTAATACAGGTAGTCCTTGACTTACAACTATTTGTTTAGTGACTATTCAAAGTTACAAAGGCACTGAAAAAAGTGGTTTTCACATTTACGGCTGTTGCAGCATTCCCATGGTCAGGTGATAAAAATTCAGATGCTTGGTAACTGGCATGTATTTATGAGAGTTGCACTGCCCAGGGATCCTGTAATCAACATTTGTAACCATCTCAGCTGGCTTCCAACGAGCAAAGTTAATGGGGGGAATCCAGATTCGCTTAATGACTACATGATTCATCTAACAATTGCAATGATTTGCTTAACAACTGTGGCAAAAAAAGCTTGCAAAATGGGGCAAAACTCACTTAACAACTGCTTTGCTTACCAAAGGAAATTTTGGGCTCAATTATGGTTGTAAGTCGAGGACTACCTCTAGTTGTATATCATATTTGCAAAGAAGGGGTACAGCTGTTTGGCTCATGTATTGCGTAAATCACTACTGTCTAATCACTACAAATTAAATTGGCCATGTTCTGAGATTAAAAACAAATAGGCACCAAGCTGTTCTACATGCATGAAGGAGTGTGTCATACCATGAAGCAAACATCTGCACTCTGGTAACCTCTAGATATATTGAAGTACACATCTATCATGCCCAGGGAGCAGGTCGAGAGTAACAAGATTGTCAGAACAGTATATTTGGAAGGCACCGGATCTGAGAAGCCTTTGAATATGCATATAAAGACAATGTAAATTGTTGCCCTGGGGAGTAGTGTGTTGCAGGAAAGATCCTAAACTCTCAATTACAGATAGTAATATATGTTTCCATTATTATCTCCACATGCATGAACACTCACAGACAAAGATACTATACACACTGGATTTAACAACATATTCTTATTTTGGATCTTCTTCTCCCCAGTCATTTCTGATAGTCATTAGGAGAAAGAATTCTTCATCACCTGAGCTATAATGGCTCTGAAAACACTTCCCAGGAAGATTCACCTGCCCCCTAATCCAATGTCTTCCTGGTGCCTGCTGATTTTGCTTTCTATTGCACCTTTAACTTATTTTAGTGCGTTTCATACAGTGCATTATTTATATGCTGATTTTAGAAGACTCCCTGGTTTTACATTTATTTGTATATGTTAATTATTTACCAAGCTTTGAATATTTTATTGTAAGCTGTCCTGACAGCATGATTCAAAGGCAAGCTAAGAATCTTAATAAGGCATCAATTTCTAATTTCTTATGAATGTGCAAAGGTATAATATCCCAACATACAGAGTACACCTCCTGGTCCCTCAGAAGCTACTAATCTAAAATGGAAGTATAGTGTTAAGCTTCTTCCATCTATATGTGGACTGAGACATAAGATAAATAACAATTCACCTGGGCAAGAGTCCAGCCAAGGGTTCTCATCCTGTTTCTTGAGTTTCACCAGGCGAAGCTGCTTCAAGGTCCGTTTCTTCAGCTAAAAAGACGAAAGGAAAGGGAGAAGAAAGGGAAAAGAGGAATCACAAGGAAGGCATTATTCAGATGCTGGCAAAAAATACACCCATATATTTATTATTGGAAGCTAAATTTTCAAGATTGTCGAGATGTAGCTCACTAAGAAAAGTAGAACATATCACTAGTTTAAGATAGAAGAATCTAAAGAAAAAAATGTAAATCTCTAAGGGAGATGGGTAGTTAAGAAATACAAAATATTGAATGGAAGATAAACATATCAGGACAATCATGGGGAATTGGAATAATAGGGAGACGATCTAATGAATACAAATGGGCTAGCCCTTCCAAAAAAATGGCAACTAAATGGTCTTATTTCAAATAATATATATAATAATAGAGGGAGATCTATTTGATGATTTAAAAGCACTGACATGGTAGACTAGTTGGCAAAGGAAGAAAGCCAGAATAAGGCTGAAGAAAATTGGGGTTTTGATTTATTAGAGGGGATTTCATATTACTAATTAGAGGGTTAAAGAGAGAAGTTGAGATAAGGGGAATTTTGGTCATTAAATTTAAAATATTTGGAAATAAGTTGAAAATAAGGATTCTATTTATTTAATATTTAAAAATTAGATCCAAAAGAAAAAAATTTATGAATATGTTTATTGATTAACCCAGACAATATATATAATGGTTTTGATTTATTAAAGGGGATACTGTATTATTAATTAGATGATTTAATATGGTGGGAAATAGATAACTTTTAGGAAATAGAACAAGACTATACTCAAATAGATAAGATGTGTATTTTGAATATTAGAATCTGTTATGAATTGAGATAAGGGAAACTTTGGTTACCTAAAACCTGAACATTATAAATATCAGATGTTAAATTTGAATATTGATGGGAAACTAAAAATTGGGAAAAATCAATAACAGGACATTGATTTGTCTATAAAGATTGAATGTAAAAGTAATTAAGATATGTATAAGCTAAAATTTTATTGATAAATATAATAATGATGTTTTTACTTAGTTGATATAATAAGAACTGTACTAGCTTAAATATGAGATAGTAGATATTAAGGGAAAAAGAGAGGAAATATTTGATGTTGTAACTTGAGATTTGTACTAAAGATTTTTGTATGTTATTGAACTATTGATTAACCCAGCCACCATGTTGCTTTCTAAATACCTAAATGTAAAATTAGAAAATTAATAAAATATTTTTTTAAAAAAAGAAATACAAAATAAAAATAAATAAAATAGAAAAAATGAATTTGTTTTCAGCTCCAGAAAGAAAATACACCATAGAAATAGCTACTGTACAGGGTTCTTACCCCTTGATAAAATATTTTTACTTTACCAATGTGGTAGGAAATCAGCTATCCAGTTCTTTACTCCTCAATTTTAGTATTTAACACAGATAACTAATTCTAACTAATTCTAAAAAGAGCCAAGGTGGCACAGTGGTTAAAATGCAGTATCACACACTAATTCTGCTGACAGCAAGCAGTTCAATTCTCACCAGCTCAAGGTTGACTCAGCCTTCCGAGGCCAGTAAAATGAGGACCAGATTGTTGGGAGCAATACGCTGACTCTGTAAACTGCTTAGAGGAGGCTGTATAGCACTGTGAAGCAGTATATAAATCTAAGTGCTATTGCCATTGCTAATTGGCCCTTGCACCAATTATCAGGCTGATTATGAAAATGAGTTTATTTCTGTAGGATAAAGACAAAGTTACAGTTTTGACTGAGATTTCATTTGTTATGATATAATAGATACAGGACTTAGAGTAAAGAAAATGGGTTCAAATCACCCACAGTTAAATAGTTTCTTGGATGAGCTTGTGCCATTCAATCTTTATCTCAGTTTAGCCAATCTCACAGAGTAGAATAAATTTAGATAATCACATTTATACCAGTTTGAGACCCTTAGATGAAAGAACAGATTCAATTATGGCTAAGAACAGTAAGACTTTGTGCTCTAATAATATGATGTAATAATAAGAAAAAAGTCCTTCTGAACTTGTATAAAACACTCTTCTCTCACTGTTCAGTATTCAAGCTACATTTATCTGGGTTAGTGGAAAGAAGAGCAATATTTGCAGTTCACCTTTGATGCAGAATATAGATGAGTAAAATTAACCTTCTCCACCTTGGTGGCCTCCAGATATGCTGGATGACAATTCCAATCAATGATGAACTATTAGTTCTTTCTAGGTAACCCATCCATTGTCCCCAGTCTCTCACTTCCAGCTCACCTTATTCCTGCAGCTTTTCTGCCACATTGCTATCTGTATCTTCAAGAGCTGGTAAGCCCTGAAAGAATGACATCAGTTGAAAATCAGACCCTTGGCAGCCTAAAATGAAACAAAACAAATGCCAAATACTATCTAGAGGTATCCCAAGACATACTAAAGTCAAAAAAGTATCATTTTTATAATCATTTGGTGATTAAAAGCCATAACTATAGCTCTCCATTTTATATAACAGTAGAACAGGAGGTTGTTACTAACCAACTCCCGTTTCTCATAATGATGAACTAGTTCCTATTATACCTTCTGAGAAAATGCCTCTTAATAAAGACTGAGATATCTTGTGTCTTCCATGTAATAGTATTCCACAACAGAACACCTTAAATTTTCATTTTCAAAACGTAAGCATTAACTTATATAGGAGACAGCAAAATAGTTTACTCGGCCCTCCCCTCCATTCTTAAAATGCTGCCATGCATGTCACAGAGCTGGAAGTCCTGGTCTTTTGCCAGCCTTTATCCTTTGTCCTTTAGATCATAATAGAAACCATTGAGAATCATGACTGCTTCCATTTGCATAGATCTGCCCTTCAGGTGAAAAGCTGCATTTTATGTTTTCCCATAATACAATGTAAGACTGCATTAAGATAAAGAGACAAAATCCCAAACGGGATTGGAGTAAGACAGTTACCAACAAAATGCATCTGACAGCAATTCCAGCTTGTATTTACACGACAGAAGGATGAAATCTGCTGGCAAACTGCCATTTTATCTCTGCCGTGACAGAATGGGAAGTATGACAGGGCCACTATGATTTCTTCCCACCAAATGATTACCATAGTAAGAAAATCACCACATTAATCCCAGAGTAAATATGAGTTAGATAAGATAAACTTTATTGTCTTTCTTACTGTGGGCACAACGGCACACATCAAAAATGAAATTTAATTGCATTAGCTGCCTAATCCAGGTATGCCTCACCCTAATATACCATGTTTTCCTCTCACAGGGATCGCAAAACAAAGTAGTCACAGAATTTATGTTAATCTGGATTCCACTCAGATGTATGAACTGATGAATTTCCTTTCTATTTATTTATTTTTGTGTTTAAAAGATTTGTATGGCTGCCCATTTTGTGGCACACAACTCTGGCCATGATAAAAACACAAGTAAGAAAACCAATGCGAAAGAAAAAAAGGGGAGGAGGGGAAATCAAGAAAAGCCAGGATCCCAAGCCAAAACTCTTTAACTTCATCTCTTCAATTCCCAGGCTACAACCTTAAGGTCCCAGCACCTGGGGGGAAAAGCCAGATATCCACACAGAAGGCTAAGAGGATGAGGGCTTGCAAGATCTCAAGGGAAAAGATGTTCCATAGCATAGGAGACTGCCATAGAAAAGACACATTTCCCAGGATCCACTAGATGGAAACATTTGAAGGAAGGGCCTGGAGCATGCCTACTCTACCCAATCTAGCGGAATCGGCAATCTCACAGGTAACCTGGCCCTATGCTGTGTAGGACTTTAAAGGTGATAACCAGCAGCTTGAAATTGTACCCAGAAAGAAACAAGCCAGTGCAGCTTGCACAACAATGTTATAAGGTGGGTAAAACCAAGAGGTACACAGAACTGTGTGAGCTGTTTTTTTGGATAGATTGTAACTCCTGGACAGATTTCAAGGGGCAGCCTCATATATTGTATATTACAATAGTCCATCTGGGAAGTGACCAAGGCATGAATAAACTTCTTAGTGCTGCCATTGAACATGCATATTACTGAGAATTCTGAGAGTGAACTTTACAAATCCAGACAATAGGAGAACTTATAGCCCCCTATTTTGCTGGTGAGGCATCATATGATTCTTGAGCCAACTTCAGGAAACTTCAGATTATAGACCAAATCAATTCACTGTTAAATTAAATATGCATAAAAGAATGTATAATTAAAATAATAACTCTAAAGAAAATATTTTTTTCAAAAGGGTATATATATGAGAACTCAGCATTTTTAAAGAAATGCCATTTCAAAAAACACAGTGCTGCCATCTGCATTGAGAATTAACTCTGCTAAGCTCAACTCAGAAATCTGCTGCCAACGCACAGGGTTTTTTAAAAATTTATCTTATAGTACGTAATAGATTATTAAATCAATGGTTTCTTTAATAAAATGCTTCCTCAATCTGATAAACTGGATGTTTATCTATCTATCTATCCATCTATCTTTCTTTCTTTCTTTATCTATCATTTCCATCAGCAAGCTGTATACAACAGAATATGTAATCCAACGTACCTGGAAGGTATTAGGTTAGAAGTGTTAAACCTATTTTTTTTATAAAAAAAATATTAATTTATATTTGTTTCAATCATCTTTACCCAGTTCTCATTTCTTTCTCCAAAGATATATTGGTGGAAATCTCAAAACAAAAATTTTGATCATGAAAATTCCTATGGATATTTCTGACTCACTAGCATTTGAACATGGGACTGGCAAATTAAAATCTCTCCACTGAGCACCCCACTTACTCCAGATTGCCAGTTCCAGCTCTGTTTACATGTATTTATTCATACTTATCAGCCCAGTCTTCTCTAAAATTCTGATAGCAAGAAAGTAAAAGCACAATACTTAATAAAATTCTTAATCCTGAAAACCCAAGTGCATCTACAGTTATTCTAATACTACTATTGAAATAGTACGAATTATTTTAAAAACTTTTAAAACTAACATTTTTCAGAACTGATGAGAAATCCAGCAGCCTAGAGTTTAACAGCATTTAGTAGGCAAAATGTATCTTAAGATCATCATTCATTCATTCATTCATTCTCCAAATTTTTGAATTTTGTAAATCAAAGGCACAGAACCTTTTGTAAATTAAACTGGGCTAGCAGAATCTCCTTTCCCCAACAAAAACTTGCTTTCCTACAAACCTTGCATCTACAATACCCACATATCATAGCGGTGCTTTGCTTTGTAGGTTACCACAATATTTCCATTACAATAAGTACAAAATTATATAATTTTGTTATATAGAGAATATAAAGCTGGCTTAAAGGTTCTATTAAAATATTGCATGCTCTGATTTCGAGTCATGTGCACATTTGCTTCTTTCTTTCTTTACATAACTGGGGATATTAGGGGTAGAATTTGCACTCATCACACATCTTCAATGACTGAGCTACGATCAGGTGAAGAAAATGGACTGGTCTACTTTTTTCCCCTTTTGAGGCATAGAAGAGTAATTCTAACACATGAACAAGGATGATTACCTGTTGTAGTTGGGTACTGTGCCCTTGTCCAAGTCTCGAAGTGTGAAGGGGTCCACACGAGCACAATACCATTCCAACTGCCCCTTGTACAAGGTATCGGTAACATGAAGGATCTCTCGACACTTCACACATAGAGCATAAGGGTTTGAAAGCTCCAAGAGGCTCAGGTTAGTACGCACATAAAATGAGTCACCAAGAATTTTCTTTCTTGAATCCGATGCTTCTTTGAGAGGCTGATAACCTAATAAAGAGAGTTCAGAAAAGGAAAGAGTTTTAAAGGGTCCATATAGACCAGCAGCTTGCCAGACAATCAGCTGCTCTTTAGAGATGAAAAATAAATGGTCAGGTATTCATTTCTATATATTTTAATATGGTCAGCACAGATGCAGAATATTTTCAATATGTCCAAATGAATTAAAGATAAATGAACACACCATGACACCTTCTGCTTAGCTACTTACCTCTCGCATCATGTGAGAATAGAAGAGCAGATGGGTCCTTCCAGTACAACAAGCTTAAGTGAGCAACCTCCAATGTGCAGTTCTCCAAAGATAGCCCTTCTCCATTTAGCTGTGCCTCCCTAAGCTGAGAGAGAGAGAAGGAGAGAGGGAGAGGGAGAGGGAGATTCAGAATAACATTTCTGGGCTTAAATATTTTTACCTTCTTTACAACTGTAACCTAAACAAGAAATCAAAAGATTATTGATGAATGCAAGCTGGATAGGAGGTTTCCTTAACAGATCTTTGAAACAAGCTGTTTCTGGGTTCTTAGATCTTCCTTTAAACAAAGAATGGAAGTCTTGTAAACTCTTAAAATAAATAACACCTCCCATAAAGATTCCCAAACAGGTTACAAGCTTTTGTTTACTGGTGGATGCTTGCCCCATGCTTGGTTATTTCTGACCAACGGCATCATTTGAGAAAACTACATACAGGAGAAACTTGTGTATGCAGGCTACATTAACAGCAGTTTTATTTATGGCCCAAAGGCCCAAAATGTTTTACAAAAACATTTTTAAAACCTTTTGGCTATAAATAAAATTGATGAACAGCAGTGACTAAGTCAGACACAAGGAATAATCTAACATCATAAACAATTCCACTTTTATTATTCTCCTATTGTGATAGAATAACAAACAGACCTTGGAAATATGGAAGGGAAAGAAAGACCATTATAGGAGAAAGATTAAAGATTAAAAAAAGAACAGCAGGGCTGTTAATGATTTAGGGGAGGGGGAAATGTAAGAAACAGACCCAGAGTAACCCCATCTTAATTATGGTAGGTATTAATTGAGCTGAAGAATTGTTTTGGCAGGTTTTCAAGATTTTGCTACATTATCCTATTAGAACTAAAGTTTGTTCCAGAAATCCAAGCAATTATTTTTTTCTGAATCTGTCTGTCTCAAAGGGCTTGACACCTCAAGAGGCACCATCAGAGCATTCTGTTGGAGCAACAATCTAAGACTTTGCTCAACAGAAGGCACTCAAATATAGTAGAATTGACTTGCTGTATTTCTAAACAAATGAAACAATATGTATTACCATCCTAAGAGAGAGAGGGGGGGAGATAATTTAGTTCAAAATTGTATTCCTCAAGCTAGTATAACATACCGTATATGCCGGCGTATTAGGCGACCCGGCGTATAAGACGACCCCCGTCTTTATAGCTGGGCCGCATTCCTAGAACGTTGTCTTATACGCCGGAAACTACCAGTATTTCCGGCATATAAGACGACTCGGTGTATAAGACGACCCCCGTCTTTGGCGCCAATTTCAGCACTCGCAGAAGTCGTCTTATACGCCGGCATTTACGGTACGCTGAAAATCAATCAGTTGCTGAGAAATATTGAATCAGATACTCAATGAGAAGGCCAATCAGTAAGAAACATAAGCAATTTCTTCATGTTTGGTATAGTCCAATGACCAGAATCAAAAGATAGAAATTGGAAAGAAATTTAGAGAAGCTTCCTTTCCAGCATTCTCTTTTCATTATGGACAGATTATTTTATTTTATTTTATTGCTGTCAAGAATAAATCTTGAGAGTAAAATTGTCATGGAATAAAAAAGAAAGGCATAAAAGATATGTCTGCAGGAAAAGAAAGTATGAGCCCTATATGAAAAGATATTAGACGATAGATTAATCTTCCAAAAGAATGAATGGAAAGTAAATGTAAGTTAAGAGGATACGGAAGATGCCTGGAACAGAGAACTGTGTTATTGAGGACCACAAAAGTAGATACAGATATATTAATGGGGAGTTTAAAATGGATGCCTGGTGGAATGATAAAGTGAAAGAGTTTGTGGATGCGGGGGAAAAAAATCCATATAAGAAAATGATTGCTGCAGCAAAAATAAGAATAACAGTATTTATGGCAAATAATGTAATAAAAGAGAAGGAATGGTTATGAAAAAAAACACAGAGCAATTTTGATGGAGATTTTTTTTTTTTAAAGTTCTGGAATTGGGCAAAAATTCAAGACAAGGAGCCTCACTGGTGAATGAAATTAAAAATAAAATGATCTGAGATTAACTGAAAAGGTTAACTGAAAGGGAATGTCAGAAAGAGTATTTTAAAGTTGTGTAGGGGTATGTCAGATGTATGTTGAGAAGTAGAACTGAAATAAATGCTTCAAATGTTAATGTCCAAGAGTTAGTGTTTCTCTCTTTCTTATCCAACTTTTCCTTCATAGAAATTAGCCGTAATTTCAGAGTTCTATTCATACTTCTAGGAGCCGACATCCCTCTCGGAGTCCTGCCTTCTCAGCTTCTGAGCCTGGTTTCACCCACTGGACATAAATCCCAGTTCTGTTTCCTCCAAGGATGGAAATATCTCCAATCAGTCCCCTGCTCTGGAGTGCTGGAACTCTCAGGGGACTTGTATTGGACAAATGCACCATCACCGATCTAAAAGGGAAAGGAAACAATGAGAGGGATTTATATTCTGGTCTCTGCATAAATGGAGAGATGGATATGGATTCTGTTTTACAAAAACAATAAAGGCACATCCAGTAAAATGTTCTAGCTAGATTTTCTACAACTACTGCAGAGTTTTCATCTGAAGAGCCGTACAATAACTAAATTCATGACACTGCTAGAGATTCTGGTCCTAGGGAGGCAAGATATTTTTATGGTGCAGCCTAAGGACACATGAATCACAAACTTAATTTTTTTGTCTTGATACAATAGTATCTTTTTTCATAGATCTACCAAATCTCAGGTGCCAGCAAGTTCCCAGCACCTTGGGCAACAGCCTCCGTTTCTTGTGCAAGAAAAATTATTGCCAGATTTTAAGTTGGAACTATTCCAGCTTGTCACAATCTGATATTAGATGTAACAGATCACTATTCTCATCACCCCCCCCCTCAGGCACCAGGCCTATTGGAGAATATGAGAATTGCAGTGCTCATGTTAGATTGCATTTGGAAAAAGCTAGGTTAATAAAGGCTATATTTTACCTGACAACAAGGTTTGCTTTGTTTTGTTGCAATTATTTGGATCTAATATAATTTGCATGGGGGGGAGCTGTATTTTCTTTCTTTTTTAATGTGATCTGCCCTGGAGAAGTATATCTAAAAATATGAGAGGTGATTGCAAATCTGGATTCCATTTCCTTTTTTAAAAGACTGTATTCTAATAGTAGGAAGAGCCATTCTCATGATATAACAGCTTCCCTAGTTGGTGCCTGCTGATCTGAACCGTCAAGGAAGTAGAAGGTAGTGCCTCTAGGCTGCAGCATCAGGGGGATGAGATTTGAACTTTGATGGTAGAGGACAATCTTATTTTCTATGACACTTGTGTTGATAAAGCTGTCTCTAGAAACCAACAAGAAAGCCAAACAAACCTTCTGGCAAACTTTTGTTGATCACAATCACTGGAGAGGCAGGCTTCTGATTTTGCCCTGGTGTATGCACTGCTGGAAGAGGAAGGTGACCTGGCAGAAGAAGCTGTGGTGGTGGTACTTCCTGAAGGGGAGAAAGATGGAGAACAAGTTCGTATTATTCATTCTTACATGGCATGTAGAGGCTGGGGAGGTTCACGGGAGGATAAACACTGACATAAATATGGGAAGAAAACCCCAAATGGAAAAGGACTCTTTCATATACTGTACAAGGCTACTATGGCATAGGATGGGTGGAATTCAGGAAAGAACCTTCACACCTACAAGCTTGGGTCACTTAAGGTGATATCAGCCAAAAGATAGCAAGTCATGGAATAAATATGGCCTCTTTAAAGGACCCCCATATTGCATTAAAATCAGGAGTGCAGATGTCCATTCAGGGAGTCAACAGAGAAGCTGTAGGCATTGAATGATTGGGTTTGGGGCACACCTTTGGCATACTTAATATCTAAATGCAAAAATCCAGACAGATCGTGCTAAATGCCAATCTTCCTGTTAGATGCCTTGGTAGTGAATGCCACAAAACTATCTGATCTCAGGATATACAGTGAGACAGGCTCTAGAGATTTACAACCTGTCACCAAGAACCAATAACAGCCAGAAGGTGAAACATTCATCTTTTCCAGTTTCTACTTTTCTGAATCTGAATTGCATTCATTGTCTAACCACTCCCCCCTCCCCAATAAATTAAGTACACCAAACAGGAATAACCTGAGAGTCAAGCATGCATGCAGGACACCAGTGAGCCCCTGGATAATTAACCCAGAGCTAGCAACTGAAGCATAGGGCAAGTGTGCCCCCTGGTGGATGCATATTCATGCAGGTGAATAATCCCTCTAGCAGCTTTCAAGATGAAAATATTTGATAGGAAATCATGACTAGCAATACCTGTTAAGTCTTCCATGCTACCAAAGGACCCATAAGACCAACTAAAGACAAAAAAAGACATTGCTTTTTATAAAAATCAAAATCAAATCTCTTATATTAATATACTTTCATTTCTTCAAATAATTCAGAGGACATATAAAATAGTGGGAAGTTCCTTTCCAGCCTTCATTAATTCTCCACCATGTTATCGTATTATCTATATTAATAAATTGCCCTTTTCAGCTTTTTTTGTAACCTGAGCAGGGTAACTTTGTCTATTTCATTCATCCTAGAATCTAAAATCTCTTCTCTCAAAACAGAACAGTTAAAATCTCTGCGGAGCAGCTTAGAATTGAAGGTGCTCCTGTCTCTTGCCTGGCCTGTTTCTGTTCTCTGCCATGACTTCATTCCCTTCATTCCATTTCCAGAGGATAAATGCTTTTATTACCCATACAGAAAACTGATGGATTGGCAGAGAGGAGAACCTTGAGAAAGAGCAGTGACTGGATTGTTCAAATTCAGCACTGAAAGAATATCTCATGAGTTTCTGCCACTTGACAATTGGAATTAAACTAAGTCAAAAGGAGATGATCCAGAATTCACAGTAATGCTGACATTCTGCATGTCTGAGGTACAATATTCCTCTATCAGTCATACATTAATGCACTGTTTCTCAGCCTTGACAACTTTAAGATGTGTGAACTTTGACTCCTAGAATTGAAGTCCACACACCATAAAGTTGCAAAGGTTGACAGGAAAAAAAATGCATTAATGTTCAAGGAAAGATTCTTTAGCTCTTCCAAATGGACAAGCCCAAGGTTCAGGAAGCCAACCGAGAAAATTTTCTTTACAGTCTACTCTATTTGTTACCTCTTGAAAGGCGTTGGCCCATCTTCACGCTGCCGTCGAAGTATAGAACCCGCACATGGGGGGAAGGGAAAGATGGAGAGCCGGTTTATTTCTTTCTCTCTGTCTGGAGTCACTTCCTAAGGAAAGCAGAAAACATATGTTGAATTCAGACAATTCCCTACCTCCTCACCCCGTATTTCTTTGTCTCAATCAAGCTAGGCTTGATATCACTGCTTGTGATTAATTTTAATCACAACTTATTCAACAAAAGGCATGCACATGTAAACATGTTATCATCTAACTGAGGCATTGAGGTACCATTCACAGAAGTGAGGTGATAAATTTTTATTTAATTATTTCTAACCCATTTATATTTTTACAAATAACTCAAAGTGGAGAACATATCCAGCACACTTTCTTCCTATTACAGTATTTTCCCCACAACAACCCTGTGAGATGAGTTGGGCTGAGAGGGAGTGACTGGCCCAACGTCACCCAGGTGGCTTTCATGGCTAAGACAGGACTAGAATTAAGTCTTCCAGTTTCTAATTGGTGCCTTAGCCACTAGTCCTGTTGACTAACCTGATAACCTCTCAGGGCTTAGGGATGACATTTTCCAGAATTCTGAGTGGTCATAATGGGTGGAATCCAATGGACTATAAACCCAACACTTTTAGAAAATGTCAAGTTGGTGAAGGGTAGCCTAAATACCAGAACTCTAATTGGAAGCTAATCTATCCAGCTTGCATATTTAGGACAGATACAAAGGGAGGGTTCAAGTCCTATTTATAGTTTTATCATTTTGTTATCACCAGCAACTTCATAGATTAAAATTATCCCAACCAAAAAGAGAGAGAACAGAACCAATTTCAGGAAGCAAATGGGATAGAAGCCAATTTGTTCATGGAAGCTACTCCTCCATCTGGAAGCCAGCTATATGAAGAGAACATAGGCTATAGCTGACAGACTCTTTTTTTAAAGGCATACAAGTAGTTTTGAAGTTGTCTCCAACCTTCTGTAAGAGAATAGAATTACACACGTCTGCATGTATTCCAGCACATATGGAAAACACCCAAGATAGAGAAGGGCACCACAAATATATTGACATGCCACAGATCTCATTGTCATTTGTAATTTGATGTTTCCTGGTTTAACAGCCACGAAACTAGCTATTCATCTAAACCCACAAACTCAAAATTAGGTTCTCTTAAAGAAGTTGTGTTGGGAACTACTGGTTCAGTCATTATACACTGCCAAATTTTAAAATCAGTTGAATTTTCTTGATTCAAATTCACTGTAGTCTCTCAATAACTGATGGATATGGCTTCCTATAGTATTTACTTAATGTAGGAGTCCAGTACACAACAAGCCAATATTAGAGGTTGTGACAGTCTTGCCTATCTGCTGGACACAGTACAGAAGATTGCATAATTTTGTTTGTTCTGAGAATAGAAATTTCATCTGTTCTCATCAAAAATCATAAAAGAGGCTTCTCAGCAAGTTCCCATACATATGCTGGGATTGCAATTCCCAATTTAAAGCCCTCTAGATGTTTTGGGCTCTAACTTCCAAGATTGCCAATACAACTTGGGGATGGTTAGTTGTAGGAATCTAACTTAAACCCTCAACTCTGCCTAAGTATATTTTCAGCTTTGGCTATCAGTTTTTGCCACTTAAACAGAAAAACAGCAACAGTTTCTAAGAACATATAAAATTATCTTATACTATATCAGCTCTTTCCTCCAAAAAGCATCAGTTGTGTTTCTTCATTAATAGCCACCACAATATAGTCCTCCACATTTTGCTGAGCTACAACTTTTAGCATCTCTCACTATCAGATGGGTTTTGAAAATTATACCTCAGTCAAGAGTGACTACTCTCTGCCATCTAATTTGTTGTAATTAAAGCTATTACCAAAGTGAGGTCTTTCAGAATTTAAGATTGCACCTTTTTAATTCATGGCTTATGCGATCTCTTCTTACCACATCTGGCCCTACAGAGTCTCTTGGGATTACAATGTCCAGGATGTCTGGTGAATCTACAATCCCATCCTCTATTATGCTCCAACTGCTGCTGTAGAGTGAATGAGAAGAGGAACATATCTTGGGGGGCAGGAGGAGAGAAAAAGAGAGGATGAATGCAAAATACTTCGGTAAAGTAACCCATCTTTTAAGATTCATTCCTACGCAGACATGCTTAATTTTCAGACAAGAATTCTTTGTGTTACTTCATTTACTGCATTGGTTCTATGGAGGGTAAAAAGAGCATTCCTTTTCTAATTTTAGGAATCATCCAGACTGACTCAATCATTTTAGAGAAAAATTTCATTTTGCAATACCAGAAGTTATTAATATCAGGGTAGAATCCTATAAATGCAATGGGATTTGTTTTTGTTTCATTTTGATGAAATATCAAGGGCTTAAAGAAGAATCTGGGACAGTTTCGATCCTACAGACTTTAATGTAGTTTAAGACTGGAATAACTAGCTGTCCTTTTTTGCATTCTTAGTGGACAAAGAATGTTTTTTACATGTGCTTCTTGTGTTTTGATTTCTCACTCTTACAGTTATCTAGGAGATGAGGGCAAGGAAGGTAGCTTATATTGCCATTCACATGTGCCCTCTTCCTCTCTAGTGAGCTTAATTGCATAGGAGAAGTGATGGCAGAACCTGGGGGCAGAGTGAAAAGGGGAATCAGCCTAAAATCCTTGGTAGCCACAAGAGAATTAAGTCCAACCGCCTTGAGTACTTACCTAATTCTAAGCAGTTGAGGAGATCCTGTGCATAGGCTTTTTGCAATAAATCAGTTTAACTGAAACTTCATGTGTGGTCCTGGAATTTTGAGCCTGACAATTCCATTAAATTCTAGCCTCCCTTTCCAACGAGTCATTGGTCTTCTCATCTTTCTTTTGAGGGATTCTTGGTGCTCTCTGAGCTTGGTTGTTTTCTTGCAGACATTTCATTACCCAACTAGGCAACATCATCATTACTAGCCTGTGATGTTACCTAGTTTGGGTAATACAACGACTACAAGAAAACAACCAAGCTCAGAGAGCACCAAGGACTCCTCATTTCAACCCTGAGCTCCAAATATTCTCCTCTATTGTCTTTTTTCTTCCAAGCATACCTTCTTGGCGAGGCCTCTATTACACAAGCATCGCTGCAACTGTCCCTCTAGTGTGCCCTCAGCCTGTGTGAGTTTGCTCAGCAAGTCATCTCTCTCTTCCTCCAAAGTCCGAACACGTTTACGGTATTGGTCCTTCTCAATGAGGCTTTGGGAATACTGGAGCTGAATGTCATCTCGGCTCTGAATGGCCTAAAGGAAACAGTGAGAAAGGGGAACTGATGGGTGAGATTATAGGCAGAACTGTGGATAGCATGCACTCTTCTTTTCTCTAAATCACATTCTAAACAAGTTACATCCAATTTTGCACATTGCTTCATAATTTCTGCTGTTTTAGTATCCATAATCAAAAAGATAAAATGCCATGGTTCTTTTCAGCTCCCTTCTGGTATTCACCAGGCCTTTCTAAACAAAGAATTTGCTAATTGAAAGTAAAATTACAGTAAAATAGCTATTTGAAATATAGAGAAATGAGAATGCATTGACATATAATTCAATCAGTATACAATTACTTGTACAGCAACAGCAATGGAGCAGAGCACATTTAATAAAAATAATCCAAATAACCGGGAACTGGTGTAAATAAACAATCCTGGCAGACTTCTAGATGTTTCTATCTGATCTAGGATATGAGGTCATATTACACAAGTATCTATGAAGAACCACACTGAGAAACAGGATGGATTGGAAATATAAAGCAAGCATCATTCTTCCATCTTATCATTCCTACATGGTTCTGTATTTTTCTATTACTTTGAGTAGCATGAAATAGGGTAGCAAGAATATTATTACCATAACATGTGGTTTAATCTTAACTGTATACCATAATTATAAGCCAAGGAAATATTTCAGAGGAGAAGCGATTTACCTGATCTCTTTCCTTCTCTATCTCCTCTAGCTGAGAAAGCACAGTGTTCATTCTGTGCTTATACAGATCACAATTCTTCTGCAGAGTATGGAATTTCAATTGTAAATCCTCCATTTCTTGCAGATACTGGAAAAGAAATTTCAGAGATGGATTATTTTCCAAGTAAATGTTCAGATCCTAAACAAAGGCAGTTGGAAGTTTGCAATCTCTTTTCAAAAGAAGAAAGTGTTCATGCATCTGTTCTGCATCACTTGCACCCCATTTTCAATTATCAAGCATTGCTTAGGACAAAGGGAGTAAATTTAGAATTTCCAAAATAGAAAGCATGTACCTGATGTTTAAAAGACATTAGAAGAAGGATAGGGGAGATTTTTTCTGCTGAGGTCCAAATTGCCCTAATGATACTCTATGAAGATATTCATTCTAACATAGTGAGATCCAGAAATGAATAGTATTAGAATCTTGTTTTCTTTTTTATATACCTGTTTGCAGGGATGGAAGTGGGATAGCATTATCATCTTCCATTGCCTGTTTCAATTTGCAAAAGATTCCTTCCATAAGTTTTGCTGGCTTTTTTCAAAAGGGCAGAACAAAGTAAGGACTATCAGTGACCAGAGTCCAAAAATATCTTGACTGGTGCTCTGCTTTTAGCCCATGGCACAAGCATTCCCTACTCACTAATGTCTGGAACAAGGATTTCATGGCTGTTCCAATGTATCTCCAAGCTTAAATGTCTGGGGTTAAAGTTACAGCATCTTACCTTATCTCTCAGCTGTTCAGCACACTGCAGCTCATTCTGTAAGGAGCTGAGCTTCTGACACAGTTCCTGTCGGTCTGCTTGTGCTTCCTTCCAATCATGCTCCAGAATGTCTAGAAGAACCCTCTCAGAGCCCGGCACATGGTCTTCCCTTGCTTTCTAAGCAGTAAAGAAGGAAAGTCACTCATCTGTTAGGACAGAGGTCTTCAAACTTGGCCCTTTTATGACTTGTGGACTTCAACTTCCAGAATTCCTCAGCCAGCATGCCTGGCTGAGGAATTCTGGGAGTTGAAGTCCACAAGTCATAAAAGGGCCAAGTTTGAAGACCCCTGTGCTAGGACATAATAATTTCAGGATAATTAAGGCATTGGGGGGGGGGAGAACAGAAATCGGTATGCTTGCCTAAGAATATTTTAAAATATCTCCTCCAGAGTAGAGTGCTCTATCTATTCTACTCTTTGGCTACTTGACAATCTCCAGATGTGTTCAACACTCTTCATCCTCAGTTAGCCTTGGAAGGCCTTTTTTAAAGAAAGGCTAACTACTTCAATATCTATATATCTTCACTACCATCAAAAGTGAAAGATGCATTTGTGCAATAAACTTCATACCAGTGTCATGCCATTTTTAATTTCATGTCCACTTTTAAATAATTCTGAATCCTCTAGCCTAGTAGGAATTCTGAAAACTGCCAATTAGCAAGCCTGGCCCCTTAGTTTCTAAGCAAAGAATGGCTGTTAAATCTATTTGAAAGCATAAGATTGATGCAGTTTAACAGCCTTTTCATTCATTCGCAAGAGCAGTCTGGGATATTCTGCTGCCTGAGATGGAGCAATGAATGGTGCCCCTGCTTCCAAAATCAAGATACATTGATTCTAAGGTCAGTCAAGTTACTGTCTTCTAAAACAGAAAACCACACAAGCAGATCTCTCTCTTCCTTGTCAGTAGAGAAATATATTCCACAATTATATACTGGCTTCCTTTTGAAGCCCAAGAAACTTGTCTCAATATCTCTAACAGTTACTTCAGTCCTGATAGTGCTTCCACAGGCTGACTCTGTATCTCCCTGCATTAAACCAGTAAGCCACAGTAGCTGTCAGAGCCAATAATGTATAGGCAGAATTCTAGTTTTGATTATATTTAGATGAATGATATGAGGGGATCTAAGCAGTGAAAAATACTATTCTAAAGAGACAAGCTGTGTCAGACTGAAACCGTATAGTCAAAACATCATAGCTAAGCAATGTTTTATGGATGATTGTGAACATGGGCAGATAGGCTCATGTCTTCCAAGATAAGAACCTTACAATTTCATGCTTTCTGGGACGCATTCTTAAACTACTCTAGATAAAAATTATAGAGTATAATGGAAATGGCAATATTTTGCTGTGTATGTAATAGATTTATACAACTGATTGCATCCATACGCTTCTTCCTTACCAATACTTTTCTTGAAAACTATATATTCTTCCTGGTTAAAAAATTAAAGGGATTTGAGAAAAAGGAAGAATTTTAAACCAAAATATACTGTATTTAAGTAACATTCACTAAAACTAAAACAAATTAGAGTAAGTTGTACATCATGAGATAACTTATATAAATAACCAAATAATTGGAATCCACAATACAGGATAGTTTTAAATCATAAATTCAATGAAAATTTCAAAACTATATATATATTCGTATATTTCAGGGTAAAAATAGGGGTTATTTGGTAACCCAGATATAACAGGCTGTTTACATCTCCCAAACAGCTGAGAATCACAGCTGTTCATACCACCCACTGATATTTTAGCAGCATCTAAGCCAGTGCTAGAGGCCCTCTTTTTAAAATATGTTTTATTTTTAGCACTCTACCAACTTAGGTTCTAATCCAGTACTAATGCAAGAATGAACACAACTCTCAGGCAATACATAGTATGTTTATAGCTGGGTGGCAAGTCTTACACTTATTATAAAAGACTACTTTGTACTGAAGCTACTCAAGGAGAAACATTTGTCAATGTTGTGATGAGGTAATTTAAAGGGAACAAAGACTGTGATTCACAAAAATACAAGGCATTGCTGGAAAGGAAGAATAGCCTTGCTGGCATTCACCCTTTAATTGTTTAAGGTCTACATATAAATCACACATATAACTAGTTTAATGTTTGCCAATCAGATGCCCTTTAATTGCACTGGACTATCATCTGTATGCTTAAGTTCCAACTGGAAAATAGTAGTAGAAGTATAGTACTAGTAAAAAAATCATCATCACTCTAGCCATTGTCTATCCACTGCAGGATAGACATGTTTCCTACCAATACAGTCCTGAGCTTTCTTTTGCCAATTGGGCCTGCAATACTTGCTTATGTCATAGATCCATCTTGTTTTAAGTCTCTTTCGTGGACACTTTTTATCAAGTGGGATCCATTCTATGACTACCTTGGTCCACCTGTCATCATTTCTTGCTATGTGACCAGCCCATTTTCGTTTCAATTATAATAATAGTCTTTATCACTTGGTTTTAAGAAAAAAAAAAATAACAGTCCTGGAACCAAAAGACTGGATTCATACATCACATTACAGAGATTTGTTTTAGTTTGGCATAGTTTACTGTGTGAGCACTACAACTTGCAAAGCTTTGTTTATGGCTTAAATGTGATATATGAATCAATTGTTTACTTGTTTATTAAACAAACCACAACTAAAACAAATAAAGTTAGTGTGAAGTAGCAATCCAGTCACAGGCCCAGAATGAAATTCTAAAATAGAAGTTTTAATTATATGCAGATGAAATGGGTTTCCTTTAAAGTCCTCAGCAGCCTTCCCTGACATCTGGGTTCCAAATGTATAAAACAATGCACAAATTACCCCAAGCCTATTTAACCTTTTACTTGAAAATTTATGTGAAGTCCAAAACTTCTCAAAGGCACCAAGTAAGAAATCTGGACTATACAACAAAGAACTTTGGAGGGTCCATAGATGAAATCTCACAGCAGACCATCAAATAATGAGGGTCTAGCAGCACCTGATGCTCTGAGTTATGATGTTTGGGTTCCTCTACAACCAAATAATTTTTATAGAACAAGGTTGCACTTTCAAATGCTGTCCCGGTTTAAATACAAAAATGAATCCATACAGGAGAAGGTTCAGAGTAGAGAATGCTTCTACGGATTACTCTCAAATCCATGTTTTTTCAGAATGTACCTGCATTGCATTCTGCAACTCTTGAAGTGAGGCAATTAACCTCTGGTTCTCAGCTTGCAAATCAGAAATGTCAGTAAATCCATGATCCTCCATCTCCCGCTGAGGTGTCATTAATGTTTGTTTCTTCAATAAGGAACACTCTTCCTCCATACTAGCGATCTTGCATTTCAATTGATCTATCTGAAATTTGGAACAGATAAAAGACTATTACAGCACAATATTGATTGTAGCACTAGGCAAACAAGTAGTTTACATTTGTATAGGGCTTCATTTTGATTGGGAAGTTAATCAAAATAAAGTCCTACATGAAACTTTTTAATGGTTCACAGTCAATAAAATATTATAATTAAAAGGAGTAAATTGGATATAGATGAGTTCTCTTCACAATATATACCCTATTTCTTAATTTAATAATGGATTTGTGGATTGGCAAGCCAATCATTTAATGGCCACATGCTCAAAAGCATTTAAAATAATAGGTAAAAAAAACCCAGAAGATTTGACATGCCTTCTCCAATTTTATTTCCTCCAGCTAGACTTCATCTCTCATCATTTATGGCCAACACATCCAAGCAGGCTCACTGACATAGGATGGTGGAAATTGTTATTCAACATGACTGGTGGCAACTAGTTTGAGGAAGGCAGAATAGTGGTTTCAGAAAATGTCTAATCTAAACACATATATAGATTTAAAGTTAAAGTGCATAAAGAGGAAGCAGACATGCCCATTGCTCAAAGTGAAATTCAAGTAACCAAGGGGCCGTCTAATAAATTCTGTCAAGTATCTTGAGTGAAACATTATTTAAAATGGGAACTTGACATCTATTTTATACCCCTACCTGCTTTTCAATTTTTCAAATGTAATCTAACCTGGGATTCGTCTCACGAATCTACCAATCTCCAGAACAAATTCTGGTGATTGGCACTTTAGATGAATCCAGGGGTTGCATTTAATTTGGAGCAATTCTAAGACTGCTGAAAGCATCTAAAAGGAAGACACAAGGATAATCTAGCTAAACTCACATCTTAGACCATCATGGACAATGTTTGGTAGTAGGAAAGTGGAAGAAAAGCCATACTGAAGTAAAATTGATGGGTTGCATCACACACATAGGCAGGGTTGGGATTTTTCCTCTTTTCTGTTTGAGTGAGAATTATGCTTTTTTAACAGTGTTAACTTGGGTTTATGCTTTCAAGTTTCCATGTCTTTCCCATCTCAAAATGGAAAAAGAAATCATGCCCCCAATTTTGGAAATAATGTCAGAAAATTCAACAGTGTGGTCAAAATGATTTTAGGGGCTAGAATTTAAAAAAAAAGCACTACCAATTTATGTTTTAACCAACAAGAAGAAAACAATCAAGATCCCTACACAAAAGGAAAACATACAATATACTGAAACCGCAGCACACAATACTCCATCATGTTAAAGTGATCAATGCTATAAGATGAGATTCTTAAGTTTTTTTTCTCTCTTTTGTAAATATAGTCACACACTAGCTCTATTCTATCTTAGCCTGGGTTGTTCAAGGTAATTTATTTATCAAATTTATGCGCCACTCATCTCACAGTACAAGAACCATGAAGTCTGTATTTCATATTTTACCTTTACCATAAAATCAATAGTCTCAGGTAACTTTCATCTGCTATATGGTACAATAATACCAGTTTATCTGATGGTTTTAAAGATTTTTGAGATAAAGTAATGAAGATGACTATGAATTCAAATATTATATGCAAATAAATTGATATCATGCTATAAAATTGGTAGTTTCATGCTTTAAGCACAAAGAAAGATAAATGCTGAAATAATCAGAATCTAAAGCAAATCTTGAAATAACCAGAATAATTTATATGAAGTATTTCATAGCATATAAGTACATATAAATGCACTCTCAAAATTCATCCTACATTTCAGAGAGATACAGTTAACATGAAAAGATGCCCCACCTCAATTATAATTTATTTAACTTGCTCAAAAGAAAATTAGGAATAGTTCTGCCATGGCCTATAAATTAATGCTTCCCAGAGCAAACACGAAACCACTTCAAGCTCAGATCTAACTAAAAAAGGCCAGGACTGCCACCATCTATCATTTTTACAGCATCATCAATATGCATAGGGCTTTGAACAGTAAAATAGCAGGTAGTGGCTTATTCTTCAGGGACATAACATAATTGGAAAAAGAGGGGATATAATAAATATCTGACACCATATTATTAAATGCAATTATAATTTACACATATCCTTAGATAAGTTATAATCTGGAGGGTCAACATAAGGCTAAGCAAAAGAGACAAACAAAAGGCCCAGAATTTTATGTGTTAGGAAAGCAAGGAAAAACTGAATGGCTATCTAGAATTGCTGCTATACCTAGAGGCTTGCCTTGCATGCAATCTGATAGATCCATTTAAAAAGAGAAAGTCCCAAGAGATATGGGGGAGACTGAGACCCCTGACAACTACTGCCAATCAGAATAGGCAATAATGTATTAAATAGATCAACAGCCTGACTTAGAATAAGGCAGTTTCTTTTTACATTTACTGATGTCTGGGAAAGATGACTGGACATATTTGGAACACTGGGAATTTTGAACTGCAGATGAGAATATTGAGGAGGGACCATAAGTCAAGAGTTAAAGTCTTTCTTTGTATGCAACACATCCCAAATTTAATTCTGACACCTACAGTTTTATAAATATCAGATATGCAATGGTGTGGATGTGCTTTCTACATAAAATCCAACAATTCTTCCTGGTTAAATAAATTATATTAATAATTTGATAGTAGAAAACAACTTATGTTCCAAACCAAACTAACTTTTTTTTCCTGGGGATACTTTAAAAGAACACTATTTGTTACGCATGAAACTACTATTTGATTTTCATTAAGTCCCATTATTGCAAAAGAACAGTAAGCACAACCCAATCCCCACACAGCAAGGCCATAATCTTGGGTTGTTTGGCCTTTCCCATAAAGACCTTTTTGACTTAGTCGAAAGGATCATCTGAGGTTTACCATTTTAATAGGAGACATTTTGCTCACTCCCATTCATTGCTTATGTCATAATTCTATGTGTATTACAACGGATAAGTCTACAGTAAGAAAGAATCCTACACTGGGACCAAGAACTGGACTTAGTCTTCTGGCCCATTCCAACTCTGCAAGAACAGATGAATACACCAGCTACAAAAGATTATAAAGAGAGATTGCAATGGAGACTGAGTAATACTTCAAGGAATCGAAGGATGCCTTCCTAAATGGTTAGGCAGGCTCAGATTAAAACGGCAAGGAATAGGTAGACTTGCTATGATCTATAGTACTGAATCTGATACTTGTGCTTAGGGTTTATTTTTAAACTGTACATGAATAGCATCTGAAATATTGAATAACATGGTATTCTGGGTTGTTTTGGTTATGTCTATGTCCTCTTCTTTGTTATTGGTTATCTTGTTGATTCTGATTTTGGCTTTAAACCTATGTTTAGTTGCCCAAAGTTCTGTTGTGTTGGGCAGATCTAAAAAATCAAATCAATAAATAAACGTAGATATGCTCCTATGGACCCATACATACATTGCACTTGCTATTTAGAACAATCTTGCCCACCCTGGACCACAACTCCCAGGTAAGCAATTCTCAGAATTCTCACCTCTGGCCATACTGGTTGGGAAGATGTATGCAGAGGAGCAGGGAATATATCCCAGATTCTCAGTCATCCAGGTCATGGTTGCCCCAAAGGTGCTTTTTCAAAAGGCAACAGGAGTTTATTTTTTCTTGAAGACATTTCGCTTCTCATTCAAGAAGCTTCTTCAGTGCTCCAGAACTGAAGAAGCTTCTTGCATGAGAATTGAAACATCTTCAAAGAAAAACAAAGTCCTGTTGCCTTTTGAAAAAGCACCTTTGGGACAATCATGACCTGGATGACTGAGAATCTCCATAGAAATCACAACTATATTCTATCTTTCCTCTCAGAATTTACAGAAGCATAAAGGATAGTGGAAAGTCTCTCCTAGTTTTATCCCCATTACTGCAGCTCAATAACATAGATTAATCTGAGACTAATTTCCCTGGGAAATTAGCTTTCTGTCTAAGGTGATTAGGTATTTTGCAATTCAAAAAATATCTGCTGATCATACAGCAGATCTAGCAGAAATGCACAATTACACCAAAGAGAAAAACTGTTAGTTCAGAATAAATTTTAAAATATATTTATAAATCATGTTTTTGTTATTAACTTATCTAACATAAAGATTCATAAACACAAGTGCCAAACACATTTGTTCAGTCATTGATTTTCCAAGACTCTGTTCAAATCTAAAACCACAAATCTATCCTCCCTAAAAAGGACACCAGCAATGTCAAACTATGAAAGTTCAAATTTCCTAGCTAATAGGGATCACAATCAGGAAACTCATGTTGAATAGAACCTACACTCAACTTGGCACAAATACAGTTTAATTTTCAAATTTTCAAAATGTTTAACAATCTGCATTTCACAAATTTGTGGGAGTAGGGGTTTGGCATTTAGGAGTATCATCTGGGTCATGAGTTACCCTGGAGGTAAGTGTAGATTAAGTATGTTTGGGCACACTTAGGAGAAAAAACTTAGAGCAGATAGGAAGGGACAGCAGTAAACTCAGCAGAAAACAGAATTAGAAAGGTAAAGGTGAAGGTGAGAGTTCCTCCAAATGAGCAATGCAATGAAAAACTATGGAACAAGAGAAGCAATTTTATACCAGACATAGCAGAAAGTGCCAAGAAACTGAAAGCAAGATGAACTGATTTTCTGGTACTTTTTTATATATTTCTTTTTTACTAGGATTTGTAGGAGACATTTACCCAAACACTATTTTAATAACAAAATAACCCTGGATCAAGAGAAGAGAGCTTACTTTAATTTGGACATAATTCCATTGTACTGAATTGCAAATATTAGCATGCATTCATGTGTGTACATATAACGGCATGCACACCCTGCTCACCATACCCCAAGTTGCAGATCCCTACTCCTTAAGACAGCAGCGTTTTTCTCTTCGCATAGTTGTGCAAAGCGCATGGCCAGCAAATAATTTTCATCCTTCAGCCTTAGCAACTCCAGGCTCTTGGTATCCCACTCTTCTTGGAACCTCTGCCAACCTTCTTGCACTTTCTGTAATCCCTGGAGCTGTTGCTTCAACTGGCTACATTCCTTTTCTAAGCCTTGGTTTTTTATCTGGAGCTGGTGTTCTTTGGCCAGGTGCTCCTTTCGTTGGGCCCTCACCTTCTTCACCTCCATCATCAGGAACTGAGTCAGGCCTTCAGGACCCTCCTCATCTGGAAAAGGGACAGAGGACGATCATCAGATTAGTGCCACGAGTAGACAAAATGCTAGGAACCATCAGTCAGAACACCTCATGTATAATTCAATAATCCAACTTGCTTCAAACTTAATTTGCAAGCACTTAATATGTGAAATAGTCTGTTTATAAACATGCATGTATGCTTAAAATTTGGGTCAATCATCACTGCGAGCACATAGCTGCATAAGGTGCAAAAGTAGCACTTGTTCATGGTAAAACTGTTCTATAGAAAATCTATCCATCTGACACTTGTGGCAAACAAAATTCCTTTGCTCAAATCTATATGAATATACATACATTTCAACTTGTATTTCCTGAGAATTGCACCAGATTCTCTGTGAGGCCTGTTTATTGTTGCATACTTCTAACATGGAGAAGTTTCTCCAATGCATACCTATTATACACATATTTTGCATTCAGAAAACACAAACTGTATAATCACATGGTAATTTATTAAAATGCAAGCAGATTGGATTATTTTAAGAGTAAGTGAGCTCAAACTATATGTTTTGCTTTTATTTTGGGAAGAGAGCTGTTCAAATAAAAATAACATTTGTTCACAGATAACAATATAGGACTCTATTCACATATAGCAACAAAAGATATATCAGTGGAAGCTGCAGAAAAAAGGCAAAACAGTTAACCAATATACAGAAACATAATCCTGATATCATGAAGCATTCTCTATTACCACCCTGAATAGATGATATTCCTGGTAGGACAATTCTAAAAAATATCCATGTGGCTATTTCTATTTCTGCAAATCTCAAAATCAGATTGCTTTGATGACCATTATAAAGCCAGTCCTGGAGTATCTAATCCTCTAAATGACAGCCACTTTCTGTTAGGAAAGCATTCAAAACAAAATCAAAACAGGACAAATATAGACATTTCAGTACAATACAGGCCAAGCAATTTCACATAAAATTCTCAATACCAGCAGAAAGTTGAATAAGGCATCTATTTATGCATATATACAAACTGCGTTATCAAGAGCTTTGAAGGCCCTCCTTCACCCAAAGTAGAATCAAGCTTCTCTAAATCTGACTGCATACTGTGTTTCTTACAATCTCTTACCCAAGATCATAGAGCAACGCTGAACAGGTTGCTTTCCCGTCAGTCGGGTGAAATGTTCAGGGTAATAGAACTCCAAGGACTCCAAGAATGCCTCGTAGCCTCGCTTCCCTCGCCTTCGAAGGATATCCATCAGGAGTCCTGCAGAGGGTTTTTTAAAAAAATGCACACGGATAGGGTACAAATGGTGGCTTTATGTGATTAGCAACCAGAATCCTAGGTTTGGTATTTGCATATCACATGAAGCCATCATGTGCCAAATTCTGGCTCATTAAATAAATTATGATTTTTTGAATAAACAATTAGCTAGGTTTACAGTCACAGTAAGCCATAATATAGGATTTAATATGGTAGCCTATTCCCATTCTAGAATTATAAAGCCAGAAACTGTAAACTTGGTCTAACCTTTATAAGAACCTTTATAAGAACAGCAATGGCCTTTTCAATTTACAGGATATGAGAGTCAAGTCAAGACAGCAGGATTTAGGGAAATTCTTTAGGTCTTATATAAGGTTAAGCAAAAAGGAAAATACAGTCCTCAAAAGTTATAACCATAATGGAGTCTGCCCATCAATGGTTTATTATGGATGCAATTTTGCTGAAAACCAGCAGTAAATGTGGTGATTCACTTAATGACCACAACTAAAAAAAATGTTGTAAATTCACTTAATGATCACAATGCTTGGCAACTAATTTTCTGGTCACAATGCTTGACAACTAATTGTAGATTTATGTCAATGATTACATTAACATACTTTTGCTATGGTCAACTGACTAATCAATAAAGTTATACAATACTATACCATTCTCATGTTCCATCACCCTCAACAGCAAAGGGAAATAAAAAAAATCAATAACAGAAACTAAAAAGAAAGAAGGTGGATTTTGTTTTTCTTTTTGCTGGACTTTGAGAACATCTAAGTTAGATTTCAGTTCCATAAAGCCTTAAGGTAAAAAAAAAACTGCTGAGCTACATGGAGATTTGGTCTGCTCTAGCATGACTTTTTTAAGGTACACAGAGCCACGATGGGATCCCTTCCTTTCATTCAAGAGCCAACTAACTCTCTATATTGTACTTTAAACAAAAAAAGAGACTTTTCACTGATTTCTCCTTCATGCAAATTCCAAACATCTCTCACCTGTTCGGTTGCTCCTGCATGGGAATCGATAGGCACTCAGCACCTCCTCTTCGTCTTGCTCATCTATCACACGACACTGACGTAAGTAGGGTGTCAGCTTTTCTGGATTCAAAGAGCGAGTTAGTTGGTGTCGCACACTCTCAATCTTCTCCCACAAAGCTTCCTCTTCTTCTTCTTCTTCTTCAGAAAGACTTTGGACCTGGATGATATCATCTTTAGGTCCTATGAACACATATTAAGTGGTACTGAAATTAAGGACATTAATTTCCTCAAGTGCTTTTAAACAGTTTGGGAGTTGGATTTTTCACATCATTTTAATAGGGCTGTTCTTTATTGGAGACTGAGCACCACAAAGTATATTTATTTTTAGACTCTGGGCAGCTTACAATATTCAATAAACACCTAAAAAATATAACTATTAACAATCAAAGCATCAAAATTACAGAAAACTGAGCTAAAGTTAAAAAAAAGTAGGTGAAGGGATGTTAACAATAGCAGAACCACCTCACTAGCTCACCGATCCCTGCAGTTGCCAGGCCTGCTGACACAATCAAATCTTGAGGAAGTCTCAGAAGCTCAGAAAAGATGAGGCCAACCTCATCTCAGGTGAGCAGAAAATTCCACAATGTGTGGGCTGCTGCAGAGAAGGCCCACTTCCTAAGGCCCATTAAATATAACTCCCTAGATCAGTGCTTTTCAACTCGTGGAACACGTACCACTGGTGGTATTTCAGCACCTGAGAGGTAGTATACATATGACAGGTTGAAAAGCACTGTAAAAAAAGGGTGTAAAAAAAAGTGTAAAAGTATAGTGGTGGGGATGAGCTGAACTGGCGGCAATGCCGCAGAGGCCTGTGGGAGAGTCAGCTGGAACTGTGGTGTTGCCAGGGCTCTGCTGAGCACCCAGGATCTGCATGGGGCTCCAGCTGATTGGCGCTTCTGGAAGCAGCTCGCAGCCTTGGGGAAAGGAGAGCTGCAGCTACACCAAAGAGAAAAGAAAGAGGGGGGGGGAGAAAGGAGCTGATATAAAAGGTTTTGGAGGGAAAAAGAGAGGAAAAAACCAATGTGGAAAGAGAAGGGGATGGAGAAAGAGAGACAGAGAAGAGGAGAGGCTTCTTTGAGTCAACTAGAAGGAGAGAAGGGACTAGAAGAGTGCAAAAATTAATGTCAGAGAAACAAGCACAAGTTTCCCATTAATAGTGTGGTTAAGTGGGTGTACAGAAAGTCCTCAACTTACAACCACAATTAAGTCCAAAATTTATGTTGCTAAGTGAGAAATATGTTAAATGCGTTTTGTGCCATTTTATGTCTTTTCTTGCCACATTTGTTAAGTGAATCATTGCAGTTGTTAAATTAGTAACACAATTCTTAAGTGAATCTGGTTTCTCCATTGACTTTGCTTGTCAGAAGGCTGCAAAGGGGGATCACATGACTTTGGGACACTGTGACCATCATAAATATGAATCAGTTGCCAAGCATCCGAATGTAAATCACCTGATCCTAGGGGTGCTGCAATGGTCATAGTGTGAAAAATGGTCATAAGTCATTTTTTTCAGTGCTGTTATAACTTCGAGCAATCACTAAGCGAAATATTGTAAGTTGAGGATTACCTGTATTTTATCATTTTTCTTTTTTTTTCTTTTTTTTGGGGTCATCAAGTTTTTGACACCTTGCTAGGCAACTGGTGATACTCAAATATTGCCATATCCTAAAACTGGTACAATCTGTGAAAAGGTTGAAAAGCCCTGCCCTAGACCACGGAACCTGTGACGTGCCCTCTCTGCTGGATCTGGTGAGATGGCAGATGAAGTTGGAGCAAGGCAAGCCCTTAAATAATCTGGTCCCATGACAAGAGCTACATTCTGCATGTATATAAAATTAAATTTGAGTGGGGAGTCTTGGGGAATTTCTTTGTTTTTTAAAACTATAACATTCTTATTTTAAGGCACACAAAATAGTAATGACCATGCACAAGCTCAAGAAAAGATGTAGCTGCTTTAACATGTTCCAAGAATATGCTGTCTACCTACAAAATCTCTAAATCACAATTTACCTTTCAAATGCAAATCTCCACACAGCATAATAATAATAATACATAATACATATTAATTTTCCTATGCTTTTCATCTCAAAATGACAAGAACTATTAAAGTCAGAATTAGCTCCAAGGGTTGTAAAAAGAGAAGTCTGGGACCACATTTAGCATGGTCTGCAAATTATCAACTCTTGAGAAACAATTACCTGCAAATAAACACTATCAACAAGGATGACAGAGACATAAAAACAATTCCACATTTTAATGCACTTCAGATGGCTGTACAAGCTGGAGATTAGGCCAGTTTAATTGAAGACATCTATTATAATTACCAGATATATGAAATCTTGGAAGTAAGTCCCTAACCAAACATCTAAATTTTGTGACTATTTTTTTCTGTTTTTAATCTATTTCAAACCCATTTTTATGGTGAAACCTTTACTTCTTATTCCTGTCTTAAACATGGAATAATTTAAATGCAGTTCTTTGGCTCAAGTGATCCATGCAATTTTCAGCCCTTAGTTTAATTTTTGAAACTCTCAGTATCATCCAAGCCTCCAAATCTATTGTTTCTCACTCTCTTTCTTGTACCAAGTCATGATTTGCTGGACAAACTATAATGGTGGCATTCATACAATTTGCTACACCAAATTCAAATAAACCCCACAATAGTTTAGCACATCATACAACAGCAGAAGGAACAAAAGGCCCAAAGTGGCATGCAGAAAGAAAATAGTCATACAGTCTGACAATGCTGATCTGACTCTGATTGACTGTAGCCTTTATTGGCTTTGATAATAGTCAAAATCCTCCCAACCGCAAGATAAAGCAGAATTCTGGGAACTGAAACCCAGATCTCTTAAAGTGCCCAAGGTTGAGAAACACTGAGCTAATACATACTTATTAGAGACCATCAGTTTGATCAAACCAAATAGAATGGGAGAGCATTTTAGAGTCTATACAGCTCCACATAGAAAGAAAATCCAACTATTCAATAATGTGAAGAAGGCTTCAATAAACAAACAACAGTATGCAAATTATTCAATGCCAAAACCTTAACTATCCCAGTCAATAAGGAGAACCATGTTGGGAGCCATAGGTTCCCTCTGCCCCAATGTCCCTAATATTAAGCAAACTACAATTATTATCTCCACTAAAAAAAGTTAGACTTTACTCCAGGGGACAAAATTACTAGGAATTCATGCAGTCACTCCCTCAAATAAGAGCAAAGCTACTAAGAAGTTGCCAAGCAGCAAGATAAGCTGTTCCATTGCCTGAGCAGACTTCCTGCTATTTTTCTTTTCCCACTTCAAGGAGTTTCCACAGCCTTCTCTAAAGCACTGAACAGTCAAGTAGATTAGCATATCCAAAGTCTTCAAAGATATAGATCCAAATAGTTGGTTTTCTACCAAAACTATTTTAGCAATTTCAGTGATAGCCAGTAGGAATGGATACATTGTACAAGTGTGGAAACAATGGTCACTATTTAATTCTGAAGTCTAACTTTTAACTGCCTTCCCTTAACAAAGGGAATTGGAATTTGACAAGTTACTGAGAACTCAAAAGACAAATTACTAGGAAGCTTGTACATTATGGAAGTTAGTTTAACAACTTTCTGAATAACCCATAACTACTAGGTTCACTCAACAGATGCAAAACCCAGTTAAGCACATTTTGGCTTAGCACAATGTGAGAATACATAATGTAATTCTCAGAGCAAAATTTACTAGTTCAGAAATACTACTAATCTTCACTGAAGATTCACTGGTTGGAATCTTCAAATTCCAACCAGAATAAGAAAGTATTGCAAAAATTTCAATTTACCAGCAATGTGCAAAGAGATCTTAAGCTACATTTAAATGAACAAAAGAAGCAGTAGTGAATGCTTCAGGAGTCTGAGTTCCACAACAGCTTTCCAAATTGGTTGCCACTCATAGTGCAGGGTTTTTAGGAACTCTTTAGTTTAATACATCTGGAGGAATTTAGGTTGGGGAAAAATTGGTTCATACAAAGTTTAATTTTATAGGATAATCTTGTTCAATCAAACTATCTTGCTATAGCAATTTTTTTGTTGTTGTTGTTAAACAGAAGCAGCAAAGTGAAGATAAAATAATACGGTCTACTCTGTTCATGTCACAGAAGCAAAAAGGCAAGACAGCTAAAAAGATAAATTCAAAATATACAGACCAGCTTGTTCTGTGTCCAAAGTCACTGGAATGTTCCATCTTCGGGGAGAATCCATAGCTTGGAATTATTGGGATAAACCAACTTCAATTTTGAGTAGCAGAATTTCTTGAGAGCAACCACTAATCATAGAAAATGGAAGTAAGCTACAAAAATCAATTCTATGATATAGTATAAGGAAGCATCATATATGCATAGATTAAAATCAAAAGTTTATCCCTTACTCTGTCTTCCATAGCAGGAAGAAGTGGGACAGAGGTTCTCAATAAGGTACTACATGGTAAATAAGATGTCAAAGACAGAAAAACAGAAATTGCTAGGTCCCTATCAAATGATACCTGTCCTGTATCTTTCCCTCATACTCAAATGGTTTATGGGTTTCATCATGATTTGATTTTAGCTTACTATAATGACTGAACTTTCCCATCATGCTTTATTGTAAGCCAGATCACTTGTTCAACAGATGGCTTGTTTAACAAATTATATAAATGTAGCTAAGCCACAGAAATAGTCTGGACTTACAAATCATATTAATACATGTTCTATCTTGCTATAGTTTGTTTAATCATAATCCATAATGGCTGGGAGTTCACAATATACTAAGCTCAAACCACATTGTAAGTTAGGCATTTCCATGTGAGATCTTAGTACTAGTTCTTATTAAGGTCGCAATTTTTCCAATCTCATGTTTCTGCCTCCTGGAGCCAAATCCATATATTGATGGCTCAACTGATGTTTTGCTGAAATGGCAGCATTTATCAGGAGTCTACCTTCTCACTAAAAAAAAAAAAAAACATATTTCCCTAGCTCCTCGTTCCCTTTCATCTATCACTTCCCCTTCTGTCTCCATAGAAGGAGACAGTGTTTCAGTGTTTCAAGCTATGTAGAACTGAAATCAGTGGCAGATCGTCTTCAGACCAATTGGAATGGATGGGAAAATAAAAACAGAGCAATGACATATATGTATACAAATATTCATGGCATGATCTATGAACTAGTTACACCAAAACACAATTGGGTTCTTGGGACTTTAACAACTGCTGGCTGATATTTACCAACATTGTCAGATTGGAAAAAGCCATCTCTGCCAAATGATTGCCTAGAGCAGTGAAAATGACAGTCATATTCCTCTATGAGCTAAATGTGAGCAAGTTCAGGTCTTCAATTCTCCCAAGTCCAACTACGATTAAGAGGAAAGGGCCAGAATTCTAAAGAAATTTTTTGAATCATCAATCCCAGACATGCAAACATGTTGCTGATTCATAGCGCATAAATCTCATCACTTACACATAGTTTCCTTGGGGCTATGTATTAGTAGCATTAGTCGTCTGCATAAATTCTGTATCCAAAGAACTATGTATCTATTTCTTGATGGTGAAAGTAACAGATTCAAAATCACACATTCATATAAAACTAAAACATTTAAAATAGTAATTGAGATTAGATAATAGCCACCACATTGTCCGTATTATCTTATTTGCTGTGCCACAGAGATCTTAATAGTACTAAACCAAGTTTTCTTTTGGAAACCTTTTGAGTTTACACATTATCCTCAGTGCGAGAATAAGCATCTCTTGTCTATTAAGCTTCTCAGGGAATTTTGAGTATCCCAAGTAAGTCTGAAAAAGCACAATATCTTGTCTCAATATTACAACACAATATTTGCCTTTTATCTGATTTGCCAAATACTGATGCTTCTTTTCATCCCTATATAATTAAATATCCTTCTTGCCACACCTTTCTCTCTCCTGAAACTTGGTTATTTAAAGTACACATAGTTTGGACTTTGTCATATAATAATATGAATCAATTATAAGGGATAGGTTATGGATAATAAAACTTTTATCCCACCTTAAATGACCTTGTTATTCAAATAGAAACAATGGCCTAACACAACACTGTGGGGGTAGTTTAAGGCATCTGAAATCACAGGTGGTTTTATGTTAAACGACTAAGGGCTTATCCTCAGAACTAAGACCTGATGCCACAGCTCAGATCTGCAAGTGTGAGAGAATTAAAAAGAGGAGACAGCTGTCCAGGTACAGTGCTATTCCTTCACAGCAGTAACTATAGACAAACCTCTCCATCTTCATGGGGGGAGGGGCAGAGGGAGGAAAAAAAGACTGGCTTCATATATCACTTTTAGCCACTGTTTGTTGAATAAATCACAATGGCTGGATTCTGCAAACATCCTGAGTTAGGGACAAAGGTAGAGCAAGCTTTTCCAAGCTATCTTGGGCCTCGTGCCTAAGTCACTTGAGAAATATCATATTTCCCATGCTTATTACAAACTGTATCAGTCAACACTGAAATAGCACCATCTAAGATCCATGGCTCTTTGCAAAGAAGTGGGACAAGGGAGAGAAAGAGAAAATAAAAGACAAATATGGAATCACCTGTTTTACATCCTTGGCCTTAGTTGCTGCAGGATTTGTTGACATCTGCTCAGCAGAAACAAAAGACCCCTAAGCCGCCTCCAGCACTGGAAAAACGCACCGCTTCTCCCGCCTCCCTCACAACTCGTACCACGAAGGCTCGCGTTACCTTAAACTTTTCAGCCGATGGGCTAATTCCAGAGGGAGAAAACTCCCGAGCTGAAGGGGTCCTTCTTCGCGCTTGCCTCCCCTTTGCCCACTTCCCTTCCTCGCCCTCTCCTCCTCCTCACTTACTCCCTCTCCTACTCATCCTGCCGACTTAAACCGAGATGCACACCTGACGGCCGCAGTCACAGCCGCTTGCTCCCGGGCCAAAGAGGTGGGCGGAGAGGCAGGCAGAGACAAATTTACAACTGAATGAAGCATTCGAGGTGGCTTGAGCCAAACAAGTCCCAGCAACCCCTCGGCCTGCTCAGGAATGCGCGCGGCTGGATTCCATTCCCGGAGGGGGAGAAACTCACCCCCGCGGGCGGGGATGGCAAATAAAAGCGGAAAAGAACTCGGAGGAGGCCCGTCGCCAGCTAAGCGGCCCAGGGACCCTCGACCTAATTCTCTTTGTCGAAAGGGGCAGCAGAAAGGGTGGCTAGGCGGAATTTTTATTGTATATCCCAGCGCTTTTCACGCGTTCCTTGTATACACGTTAACCGCAACAGCTTAGCGGCATCGGCGGTGTGGTCACTGCAAAAGCAAAGGAGCTTCGCGTGAGGGTTTGCGGCTGGGCTGGCAGCCGCGTTTAGTCATAACTGCGATAGCTTGTGATTTAAGAGCCTTGTTTGATGGTTTCGTGGGTAGTATAAACCTAGCCGGTTGTGCTTATGCACGGGAAATTTACTTGCAGAGGAGCCTCAGAACCGTTCCTGGGGACAGAAGTCCAGGCACCTGAGGCGCAGCGCTAGGACTGCATTTCGCCATCTGAAAAGCGACAAGTGATGGAGCAGAAACGAAGTTTGGTGATGCTGCTAATACACCCGAGGGCTTGGTCCCACCTCCTGTTTTGTATTTCTTTTTTTTTTCTTTTTTTTAAAGTTATCCGGCTGCGCCTCTACATAGTTAATGATGCTCCTTTTGATTTGTTTAACTCTAAAATGTAACATATTTTTCTGGAGCAAAATAGTACTTTTGACAAGTAAACCATGGGGCTATTTAAAGTAGGACTAGAGTTCCAGAAGACTTAACATTATCATTATTTTTAAGTTAAGTACAGTGTACACAAACTAGGGTGACCCAATAACTTCTGTGTAGGTTCATTGTGTATACAAAGACCATGCCCAATTTAGATCAATGCCACCCTTGCATATTCCTCCAATGCCATTGGGTTTCAAAAGGTCAATGACAGGGATAGCTTTCAGTCACAGGAGAAATGTTCCAGCATAAATAAGCAGCCTTTCTTAGAAGCTTTCATAAGAATATCTGTCCTTACTTTTTCCTTCCGGAAGCCAAACCACGAAAACACCTTCACTTCCTTCTATCCTTACCTGTTGAATGACAAAATTTTCCCACATGCCTGACAGTGGCCAGCATGCCTCCCTGCTTCTCTTAATGCAGAAAGTGAATACAACAATGTGAAGAGTCTGGGTGTGCCATAATTTTCTCCTTGTTTTTCCACTTCCACATATGGGTACCACTTGCAATGCAGAATGCAAAGCAACTACTGTATATTGCTAGTGTTGTAGTCAGTAACAAACATAGTCCAGTGATCTGAAAGTACAGTAAATGCCATTAAACCTATTGGTGTTTAACTACACATAAATTAACCAAAGATTTCCAGATAGCTTCTATTGAAATTGCCAGAGTGAATTAAGGTTCCAGTTTAAAATAAAGGTATATTGTTTTTTACTTCCCTCATTCCTGAACATTTTGGCACAAACTTGAGTCCAGCTTGAAAATCTTATCACCTGATTCATTTGCCTGATTAAGCATTTGGATAAGTAGTGTTCTTATTCCTGCTCTGGAAAAAGAAAACCTTGAGCTGTACTCCCAAACAATGTCCTTCCATTGATTATCATGTTTGAGAAAAGAAATTGCAAAAGACAACCTGTGATGATCTCTATGCAAAGCTTAAGTATTACAGTCAGACTTTGAACTATATGCCTGTGTAGTCCATGATAGTCTCTCTTCTGACTGGCAGAGGCTCTCTGGAATCTTCAGCAAAGAAAAATATTTCTCTGTTTTTAACTGGGGTTAATTATGATTATCCTAGAATTGGCCATCTTGGAATTGAGCACAAAAGCAACCTAGTTTTTCTTACTTCAGTCACCTCCAAAGCTGCATAACAGGAAAACAAAATCAGACTAACCAATGGAATCAATATTTTATTGTTCTGATTTTATACATTTTTAATAGTTAGCATAGGCTAATGGTTAGTGTTGGCTATAAATCTTTTTCCTATGCAAAACAAATGAAGAATTTAAAGAGCTTCTGAGTCTGCAGCTATTAGGAAACAACACAAGGAAGACAAATGCCTCCCCTGTGTGCATAAGTGGGGCAACAGGAAGAAATCTACAGTGGTTTCTAGGGAACACTTACATATCAATATGCAGCAGTAGCAGTCCACGCATTCTGTACCCAAGGCAAAAATATATATATATATTGGTGTATATCCTTTGGTTTTTTTAAAAAAGCTATATTTTATTAAGCTGAACTTTTGTTGTATTTAATAGAGCAACTACCCTATCTTCCAAATCTGATCTATAAAATGGGACACCTCACTCCAGCAAATGGGAAGATTGGTCACAGCAGGCGTGAAAAAGTGCTATTCATTATGCATTTTTTTATATTTAGGAGTTGCATTCTGGCTAACATACAAGGCAGCCCTTAAAAAGAAAGAGGAAGAACATCAAAGCAACAAAGCCAATTAAAATATTTAAAATATTAAAAGGACAATTGAAACAATAAAAACAACCCAATAGCATTAACTATTGATAATGCTCAAAAACTAGAACACTTTTAAAAAACCAACAAATTAACCATTAAAAATACATAAAGACGAAAATATTTAAATTTAATGAAAATCTAGTAAAGCTTGCAGAAGACGGGCAATTGCAGAAAATGGAAATGAGTGTGAAGCTGAGAGATGGCAAACACAAGAAAATGAATTCTTGTTGTTTGTGAAAATAGGCCCTTGAACTAGACAAATGCTGCCTTGGGCATATAATCCTTTCTCCTTAGTAGATTCTATTAGTCACTAGAGTTTGAAATTATGTAATATTCTGTCTTTATTTTAGTTCATCTAAACTCAAGGTTTATTTACCTTTGCTTGTATTTGAAATTACTTGCCATAATAATATTAAAAACTAGTTTATTGCTTCCTAAATCTTTCATCAAATAACTTTAGTACTGTATACAAAATTGCTGTAAGACTGAGTGGTAATAGCTTTGCATTGCAAGCAAGGCTGAATCTGGATTCTCAGGGCATTCAGTAAAACCAATTGGTGACAGGGCTGTGGATAAAAACATCCACATGGTAGCCATAGTGGTACAATAGAAGTTTCCCTTGTTTCTCATGTGTATCACACCTTCTGCCATAAGAAGTATAACCAGCTACAAAGCATTCACTAATCATATTGCTTCTTGCTATCCTCTCTTGCAGCACATTCCTACCCTCACTGCTTTCCTTTCTTTGGGCAAATGTTCACATTTCCAAATAAAGCCCTGTGCTACAGTCACCTACCGTGTTTATTTTCTAATCATTCTTCTGGAATTCATTGAAGGCCTTGAAGCATTCTTGAGAATAAAGATGATGATGGAGATGCTGCTTTCCAGAATGCCCAATTCCCATTTCTTTCTTTAAAAATTAAATTAATGTTAATAGCATGTGAAAAAGTCAGGTGTGTCATGGAGTCCATCAAAGGCCAGTGAAGTTCTGTAAGCATGCTGGTACCCCTCAATACAACACTGCGGAACTTGTTATTAAGCCATCATGTGGTTTGATTTATTTTGTCTTAGCGCACTGTGCGAATCAGATTTACTCAGGGCTAGTTCCAAGCAATTCATGGTTAAAATGAATTTTGGTCTGCCTGTCTTAGATATTCTTCTTTGAACTAGAGTGCCTGCAATTTCCCCAGTTAAGAAAAGAATCTCCTTGCTGCAATCTCTAGGAATGAAAAGCAGTAACATTCTTCCAGGTTGGGGAATTAAATAGTTACATTTAATCAGTAATCAGCATCTATGGAAGATACCATAATAAAGCATTAAATCAAGGTGAAGTGATGGCTGGCAGCATTGTGTATGCTTGGCATGTACAAATTATAGTAAAAATTTTCTTGTACTTAGACAGGAAATGAGAGAGATATGTGAAAGGAATGAAAGGCATGAAAGCTGGTTGGGCGATTTTGGGCCAGTCACTCTCCCTCACGACAATGCATTTGCACGGTTGTAGAGAAAATAGGAAATGAGAGCAGTATATACATGACTCTGATTTATACAAAATAAAGCCAGCATATAAATCTAATATTTTTGTTATTGTCAAACTGAATCAATCTACTACAGGATGAGGGGCTTCTTCACTAATTACAGCATATAAATTCCATACATTATGGAATGTAATTTATCACTCTAGTCCAGTTCAACATGGTACAAGCTAATTTTTTTTTTTAACTTTTCAGTCTGCTTCAAAATCATCCTGACAGCTTCTGTGTCTAAGGAAGGACTACAACCTAACCACTTTACCATACTGGCATTTACATAACACAAACACCATGACTTGGACAATGATCATTGTGCTAAAAGATAAAATATGAATTACATCATCAGTAAAAAAAAAAAAAGCAAAAGCAAATTTCAAATATAACTGGATAAAATAATCCCATAAATAGTGCAACTCTTCATAAAAGTCTTCATAAAACACACACACACACACACACACACACACACACACACACACACACACACATATATATATATATATATATATATATATATATATATATATATATATATATATATATTGTATTAGATCAAATGTAAAACCTCATTTCTTCTACCTGCTACTTAAGCTTGCAGAGGCTGGTCCCTTTTCCAGCCTTCATACAAATATTCAAAAAGGCAATAGAAATGTTAATCTCCATAAATGGATGCCATTATTGTGTATCTTAGATATATCACATTGATATATTTATTGTGTTCTTCAGTGAAATACCAATAGACGTTTACCCAGAATTTCTGCCACTATTTTCAGGAAAATAAATATAGACTTCAGTCTGGCATATTGTATGGCACCCTTTTGGGTTTACTGCTCTTATTTATTGAATAAAATGCCCATCTTAAGTCAGCACAGCCCATGGAGGGCATCAGGTTAGGAAATACTATAGAAACTTGGGTATCTATTGGATCATGTTACAATGTAAGCCATATTGTGTTTTATTTTCTATGTTTTTAACATGTTCCATGAAGCCAGCTATGGGGTTTATATGCTATAGCTTATGGTTTAGCTAATCTATGACTAGTCATCTGGGGCTATTTCAACAAATCATAGTTGAGTATAGTGATTTTATATAATATGTATTCCAATCTGATCTTTAGAAGATTATCTGCTCATAGTGTTTGCAGCAGACAATTCCTGCAGAAGGGAATTATCTGAATGTGCAGCTTTTCAAGTGAGAAAGATGAAGACTTTTTTCAGCTGGAAATTTATATCTATATATTTTAAATCCCTTATTTCTTCATGTTTGTTTTACTTATTCTATTTCTATGTTTGTTTGGACATTGAAAATGGATTCGGACCGCATGAGTATGCTTGGGAGGATGTTGAGTTTTCGGGCCTGCCTCATCTATGTTTCCTGGTAAAATACATGGGAAAATCCCTTTGGGGGGGCAAATGCACTTAGGGTTATGGTTAGGTCTCCATGACTTTGGAGAACAAAATGGACATCGTCAACAGATTCACAGTTCATGGATATAACTTATGAGGGCAATTCATTTTAAAGCCCGCCTTGCCTACATTTCCTTCTAAAATACATAGGAAAATCCCATTGGGGGGAAATCTACTTAGGGTTAGGTCTCCATGAATTCAAAGAGCAAAATGGACATTGCCAATGGATTCAGAGTGCATGGGTATGCTTAGGAGGGGGCTCACTTTTTGAGCCAGCCTTATCTTTGTTTCCTAGTAAAATACATGAGAAAATAGGTCTCCCTGAATTTGCAGAGCAAAATAGACATCACCAATGGATTCAGAACACATGGACATGCTTAGGAAGCCCTGTCTTTTCAAGTCTCCTTATCTACATTTCCTGGTAAAATACATGGGAAAATCCCATTGGGCAGAAATCCATTTAGGTTTAAGTCTCCATAAATTCAGAGAGCAAAATGGACATCAACGTATTTGGAGTGGCTTTGACTTTTTATCACCTCCATAGGCTGTCACAGGCAAGATGCTGATGCCAAATTGTTGGCGATGTCCATTTTGCTCTCTGAATTCATAGATATCTAACCCTAACCCTTTGTATATTTTTCTTAATGCTTAATAAAGAAAATAAGTATTACAAAACTAGCTCCAAAGTCTGGCTTAAGATATATGTTATCAACTAAAAAAAATGAAGATTTTTATTAAAAAAAATTCACAGCTGAAAAAGATCTTTACCATTGTCACTTGAAAACCTGCATATTCAGATAATTCTCTTTTGTAGGAATTGTACATTATGTGAAATGTTTTTGACTTGTAGTGATCACGTACATCACCTAGATTTTCTCCTATATTTTCTCTCCCTAACTCGGTCTTTCAGATCTTCCATTTGTGCATTAAAGTAAACCATGGATAAAGTTTGAGAACCATGGTCAACACAATATAAATCACCTAGTAAAATTGTTAAGTTGTAATAAGGGAGGTTTTTATAGTTTGCAGCTACCTAGCTGGAATGTACAGAGTCTGCAATATCAATAGCACTTTATTTGTGGCATTTCTCATCCTATAGGTCTTGCCACAATTTTATGCTAGTTTTCTTTATGTGAAAAGCAGAATACAAAGGGCCGAAGGGCTCATTTCTCCAAACATATCAGATTCCAAGTGACCAGATAAAAAAGACTCAACTATATAGGGAAGTCTAAAATTGAGACTTACTGGCTATAGTGCAGCATCTATATCAGTTTACCTCTACTCAAGATTGGTACACTTTTGTCATCTGTTCTTTTAGTGATGTTTCATATCTGATAGGCCATGCCCTCCTACTGGAAGGCTTATGGAAGGCTTCTCCTATAGCTAATATCTGATCATTTGTTAGTATGGTCATTTCTTCCTGGCTTGTTCATCCACAGATAAATGCCTTTGTTGGTGGGACTTCTTTGCTGGTGCCTCTTGTAAGTTCTTGAGAATTCCTCTCAGCTTAGTCTTGAGATCCTTTGGATATCTTCCTTCTCTAGCCTCCTGGTGACCACCACAATTCGTGACTGGTTTTGCATAAGGGTGGAGAATAAAACAAGAAGACTCTTACTATCTCTCTTCTATGTGATATTGTAAGACTTTACTGCTTTTGCTTCAGCCAATTTCTTCTTCTCCTCCCTTCTTTAAAAGATCCAGCTCTTTACCTTACTGGTGAGAAGAGGTAAAAGTATATTGATATGTTATCATACTCTGCACAGAATTTCTACTAGTCAAAGAAAATGATTGTGGTGCATTTCCTGGAGGATACAAATCCTACGGTTATGCAAAATCAAAAATTGGAAACATTTTATGATAAACCAGTTGGTTTTTAATAAGGCGTTGTAGGGGAAGTGGGCACAACAGTTCCAAAGATAAGTAATGAGTACTATAGTTAAGTTCCTGCATGTTTAATTCCTACCTTTCTCATTGATTGCTAAGAATACTCTGAACACTGTATCAAAAGATTGTCCTAAACAACTAGATAAAATAATTGTAAACTTTCAAACCATTCATAATATTTCCTTGCACAAACTGCATATTATCCAGGTAATTTAGACATTTCCTCAGGTTTAGTGGAAAATAGCATAAAGAGGAACTTTTGAGCTCTGTTTCATGTACTTTGGTATCATTTCTTTGTCATTCCTAATTAACTGCACTGTTTTTGTAATTAAATGGTGGGGAAAAGGCTGTAGCAGTCATCCTAATAGTTGTTCTCTTTTATAATAACATATATTTTGATGGGCTTAAACAAATCTTCTTTGCCAATTGGCCCTGGGTTAATATTATGCAGCTCTGAAAGCTGTACTATTTTGAGTGTTTGAAATGCTGAGAAATGTTCTCTTGTAGAAGTAGGTAACTAGTTCAGCAGCTGAGGTACAGCTGATTAAGGTTACCATATTTGAAAAGCTATGATTGGTAAAGTTGAAGATATATTCCTTGAAGCCTGCTTTCTGAAATGTACAGCTTGATGCTTGAAATAGCTGTTTTTGTTTTAAAGAGTAGCAGCTGCTGTTATCAATTAGGAGCAAATAATATATGAGCTTTCCTCACAAAATGCACATGAAGGAAAGAAATGACAACCTGTTGGAGAAAAGTATATGAATTTCCAGATCTACTAACACTAGCAGCTCCAACTAGCCTTTAGGTCAGAATAAGAAGGGCCTCATTTGCCAGGATATTATATTCACCTGGCCACAGCACCCACTAAAGAGTAAGTTCAATACTTAGCCTACATCTGGAACAATATTTAGAACAGAGAGCACCTTTGTCATCAGCTCTAATTCTTATTCCAGCTCCACCAGTGCCAGGGGTCTTCATACTTCTGAGTAAAAAGAGCCCCACTTCATACTTCTGAGTAAAAAGAGCCCCACTTGACTTCCTGCACTGCCAAAATTGATAGGGGAAGAGATTGCATTGAGGAAGAAGAAAGAAGTGGCTTTAATCAATTGATTCATGCCATCAAGTCAGTGTTCACTCTTTGCAACCGCAAATCTTCTTCAGAATGAACTGCCCCCAGTCTGACTGTTAGATTTCCCTGCACATATCATTGCAAGATTGAATTTATCCATCTTGCTCCTAATAATTTTCTTCTTCTCTTTCCTTCCATTCTTCCCAACATTATGAACTTCTCTAAAATGTGATAATATGAGCCTAGTCCAGTGATAGCGAACCTATGGCATGCGTGCCAGAGGAGGCACTTGGAGCCCTCTCTATAGGCACATGCATTGTTGCCCCAGCCCCTCCTCCCCCCATGGCCCCTTCCTCACCAACAGCCCCCCGGAGGAGAGTCGTCACCAGGCGCAGCCTGCGCAGAACAATGCGGCCAAGGACATGGCAGCTGGGCAGCAAGGACAAGACTCTGCCCTCATGCCCTGTCATGCACAGATGATGCTCCGGGGCACAGGTGGAGGGCGTGGCCGCCATGGTTTTGCAGGGGTGCCTGGGCGATCTGCGGTGGGCCGTGGAGGCGGTGGGTGGCCCTGTGGGCTGGCGGGGGCGGGACAGAGTGGGGGTGGAATGGGCGGGGTGGGGAGTGGAGTGGGTGGGGTGGGGAGTGGAGTGGGGGTGGACTGGGGCAGGACAGTTTTTGGGCACTCAGTCTCTAAAAGGTTCGCCATCACTGGCCTAGTCATTTGTGACTTGAGTGTGAACTCAGAA